>NW_027125936.1:0-34788 GCF_037325665.1 Littorina saxatilis | reverse complement strand
GAAAGGAAGCTTATCAGGACAAGCTAGAAGTAGCGCGTCGAGAGACTGATGAGCGAGTTAAGTATGTTCAAGCTCAGCGAGAGACTGATGAGAAAGCCGCATATGAACGTACTCAGATGTTTGAAGAAAAACAAAGACAAGAAAGAGAAGAGCATGACCTTCGCATGCAACTCTTGCAGAAAGAGTCGGAAAGTAAGAGGGTGAAGAGAGGAAGTAGGGATGGAGCTGATAATGAGGGAGATTCCTCAGGTGAAGAAGAGTCTAGTGACCTTCGTGGTTTTCGGCCTTCCATACCGATGTTTGATGAGAGCAAAGAAAACATAGCTACTTGGTTGAAAAGGTTTGAGAGAGTCGCTACCTTGTACAAGTGGAAGAGAAATACGTGGGCAACTAGGGTCTCGACTAGGTTGTCGGGTAGGGCTGTAGAAGTGTACAACACTCTGGATGATGATAGCGCAGACGACTATGACGGTTTGAAGGTCGCGTTGTTAGGCCGCTATCAGCTCACAGCTGAAACCTACCGCCGTCGTCTCAGAACCTGCAAGAGAAAAGAACATGAAACGTTCAGACAGTTCGGTGCTCGCATTGAAGAGAATTTGACTAAGTGGCATGAGCTTTCCGAGATCACAGAACTGAAACAGTTGGTTTTGCTGGAACAGTTCTTGCAGACCCTGAGCGCGGACATGGCCGCGTACGTTAAGGAGAAAAAACCTCAGACGTTAGCCGAAGCAGTTAAGTCCGCTGAGATTCATTTTGAAGCACACCGTGACAGTAAGAAGTTTTTTCAGCATGATCGTGATCAGGGTGGAAAGGCTGGCGTTGGTGAAAAGCAGAAAAGTGGAGATAACTCAGTTGGTACATCCGGTAGGAAGTGTTTCATCTGTGAGTCCCCCAAACATTTGGCTAGAGATTGCCCCAAGAAGAGCAAGTCGACGGGAGCGGTGAATAGTGGTCCTGAGAAGTCTTTACCGCCCGTCCGTGTACCCACTTTGTGTACTCCCTGTAGCCAGCAAGACTACGACCCGAGATGCCTGGTTGTAGTGGATGGTGTTGCAGTGGAGGGGTTGCGTGATACTGGATCTCAGGTTTGTGTCGTGAAGAGTTCATTAGTTTCCAGGTCTCAGTTCACAGGACAGGATCTTGAGGTTTCTATGGCTGAGAAAGACATCAAGAGGCGCTATCCAGTGATTAAGGTTCAGGTTGAATGTCCTTTCTACACTGGTGAGGTTGAGGCTATCGTCATGGATACACCTGTTGCTGATTTCATTGTAGGTAATCACGCCCGGCTGGGTGACTCGATTGTTCTTCCAGTGTACGCTGTGTCCAAGGTTGTGTCAGTTGTCACTCGTGCTCAGGCTGCCGCTGAAGGAAAGAAGCCGACTTTGTTGCATGTTGCTGCTCCAGGGCTAGAAACAGTCACCCCTGAGCAGTTGTATGACCTTCAGCGGAATGATTCAACTTTGAAGAGTTGTCGTGAGGCGGCAGATCGCCGGGACGTCAGAACGTCTGGTCACTCCGGTGAAGTTGGGTTTGTCTGGAAGAAGAAGATTCTGTACCGTGAGTATCGCGGTGGTGGTAGCGTCTTTACTCAGGTTGTTGTTCCCCAGCAGTTGAGGTTAGGTGTTATCAAGTTGGCTCATGAACCGCCTATGGGAGGTCACATGGGTGTTCAGAGGACACGTGATCGAGTTTGGCAGCAGTTCTTTTGGCCAGGTATGTGCGCAGACATACGTCGCTTTGTGTTGTCTTGTGATCAGTGTCAGAAGGTTTCTCATAAGCCACAGAAGGTACCGTTAGGTAAGATGCCTCTCATCGATACGCCGTTCGAGCGTGTGGCGATCGATCTGGTGGGTCCCATCATCCCTGCTTCTGAGTCGGGTAACCGGTACATCTTAGTGTTTGTGGACTACGCTACTCGGTACCCGGAAGCCATTCCCTTGAAGTCGATTGAGGCTGTGAAGGTTGCAGAAGCGATGTGGGCAGTCTGGACTCGAGTAGGAATTCCCTCAGAGATTCTGACAGACCGTGGTACTCAGTTCATGTCCGAGGTGATGAAAGAGGTGGAGCGTTTGCTGGCCATCAAGGGTTTAGCGACTACTCCGTACCATGCGCAAGGAAACGGATTGGTGGAACGATACAACGGAACACTCAAGACCATGCTACGCAAGCTTGCTCAAGAGAAACCGAAGCAGTGGGATCGCTACATTCCTGCACTCCTCTTCGCTTATCGTGAAGTTCCACAGGAGAGTCTGGGATTCTCTCCCTTTGAGCTTCTATACGGCAGGACAGTGCGAGGACCCATGTCTGTTCTTCGCAACCTATGGACGGAGGAGCAAGTCGATGAACAAGTTCGTACGACTTCTGAGTATGTGGTGGACTTGAGGAACCGGATTGAGGAAACCTGCAAACTGGCGCGTCAGAATTTGTCAGCTGCTGCACAGAAACACGCGAAGGTGTTCAACCGGAAGACAGTGCGAAGACAGTTCCAGCCTGGAAACAAGGTCTTGTTGCTGCTGCCGCAGAAGAAGAACAAGCTGCAGTTGTGTTGGCAGGGACCGTTCGACGTTTTGGAGAAGAAGGGCGAGTCAGACTACAGGATTCGGATCTACGGACGTGAGAAGCTGTACCACGCCAATCTTCTCAAGTTGTACAGAGACAGACAAGGGCGACAGGGTCAACCTGTTGTGGGGTTTGAGCTAACAGAGATCAGAGGCGACCTTTTCAGCTGTGAACCTGATGATGCTATGGCCCACTGCGTCAGTGAAGATCTTGAGATGGGAAAAGGCATTGCCGTTCACTTCAAGCAATCGTTTGGAAAAGTTGATCAACTTAGAGCACAAAACAAGAAGGTGGGAGAGGTAGCTGTACTACAGGTAGGTGCTTCCTACGTTTACTACATGATCACCAAGAAACGCTACTTTCACAAACCCTCCTACAAAACGCTGCGGTCCTCCATGGAAGCTATGAGGGACCACTGCAAGCAGAACAATGTCGCTTCCCTGGCCATGCCGCAGATCGGATGTGGATTGGACGAGCTGAACTGGAGCGCCGTCCTTGAGATGATCAAGGAAGTCTTCAAGAACACAGGCATAACTGTTAAGATCTACACCTTCGGTGGCTAAGAAACAGTGTTTGTACATTTTTGACGTGCATGCTACAGGAATAATGCATATCTTTTTGTTTGTTTTGTCATGTGCGGGTGATTCCCGGTAGTCGCAACGTGGGAGCCGACTACCTCAGTCGGGCATGCGTTCAAGAGTGATCGTTTGCCGTGTAGACGGATGTCTATGCTTAACTTGGGGGGCATTGTCGCGGACAGTTGTATGTAGTTATAAGGTTCCTTGGTCGGGCGTTGCTGACAGGTACCTGTGTCAAGGTGGGAAGACCGGTAGCTGGGCTTAGCTCAGTGATTCGCGCCTTGCACGCTTTGCACGCATTGCACGGGACGTTCACGGTAAGCTGCGCGCTATTTGTAGGGTTCACCGTTTACCTGGTTGCTGACTGAGAAATTCATAGGCATTCTTTTTTCTGTCTCGGCCGAGACCAGATGTTTGTTTGAACGGCTTCGAAATTCGTGTGTGAATTGTCGTTTGAGTTCGAAGTTATTTTCAGTAGTAATGTACGTACGTCTACTGTGGACTTTGTTAAAGTCGGTTGCGTAAAGTGCGCGATGTTTTTCATTAGCCTGTGTGAGGTAAGTCAAATTTCTTGGTCTAATTGGATAGACTTTTGTCAGTTTTTGCTGAAGGTGAATTAGCGGCCGGTGGCAGGGGACAGGGAACCTACATTAGTTACCAGTTGTACTGTTTTGTCTCGTCTTTGTGTTGTTGTAAATAGGGTTCATCATAGTGTTTAAAAGGAAATCATTATAATGGTAAATTATATGGTAGAAGGAAACCAAAGTCTAGTCATTGTGCTTCCTCCTCATCCCTAATAATGATGTCTATTGGAGGAGGAAGTCACATGTCTTATATTTTTGGGGAGATTATTGACTTTGGCCTTCTAGGCTTTCAGTGTTTACTGTCGAAGACAGACCGGACGGGAAGGTGCGAACCCTAGCTTCACAGCATGGAGGAGGCTCCACCCCGCTGCTGCTTGAGCAGCCAGTTTGGACTCTCGCATCGTCACCCCCACGCTGCTGTGTGAGCAGCCCCTCTGGATCTTCTCCGAGGCTTCATTACGCTGTTTTGAGCAGCTATCTCGTAACGTCACAGCGGCGCAACCACGCTGCTGTTGGGCAGCAACATCGAGCCGGCGCCGTCGCTGCAGAGTGCGTGCCGTGTGACAGCTCTCAACTGAGCTGATTCTCTCACCCCCGCGACAGAGACGCAGGTGTCGACCCGAGGGCGCGCCCCCCCCCCCCCCACCTGAATTCGTCGAACGTGTAGATAAGTACTTTCTTACGATAGATATCATTTATGGAATGAGGAGGGCCTTTATGACGTACGTGCTTTGTGTTTGACTATCCTGATTGTCTCGTATGTCGTTTGTTGACATTATTTTGACTGTTGTGTACTTTCTCATGTTCATTATGTTCATCTTCATATTGTCGTGTTAACCCTTCCATTGTTCCATCCATCGTCACCCCCATATTTCACCCAACTGGGAACTATTAAATACTTTCATTTATTTACATTGGTGTTCTGTGAGTGCTGTGTGGTGTGGCCAAAGTTTTTGTGTGAAAAACTAAACATGCAAACGTGCATGCACGCGACAGTATCCATGTTCCATTTTTTTCATGTAACCCCATGGCTTTCTTGAATACAGTCTTTGCATCGCCTTGCCTTGCTACGTGTTGATAAGAATACATGTACTTGTTTTCGTCATTTTGTTTCGATAACGTCACATCGAAACGTCACAAACGTAGTGCAAATGAGAGTGACGTCCCCATTCGCCGCTTCCCACCTCGCCGCCAATTATCTTGAGTTTTGCAAGACACACACACACACACACACACACACACTCACACTCACACTATTCGAAACTGGAACTGGTTGTAAAAAATACATTTTCCTCCCCAACTGGTGGTCGCGACCTGGAGAGCCATGGTTGTGAAGTAAACGTGTCAATGTTTTTAACCTGTATCGCACGAGAAACTTCTTCGCACAGGATACGGTAAACTCATGAAAAACTTAGGTAAACGTGTCAATGTTTTTAACCTGTTTTGCACGAGAAACTTCTTCGCATAGGATACGGTAAACTCAGGTAAAACTCAGGTAAACGTGTTATTTTTTATAATCTGTTTGCACGAGAAACGTCAAATTTATCGCATGAAATACACGGGGGCGAGTTGGCACTGCTTGGGGGGAGGGGGGGGGCGAGATGGCACCCTTGACAAAGCGGCGGCGAGTTGGGCGGCGGCGAGTCGGTACTTCGCCCAAATGAGACGTAGTGATTACAGGAGTCACCCGTTGAATGCTATAATGTATATGCCCAGACAGGGACAAAAACAAACAAACAAGAAAGCTAAGTTTATGTAACGTTCAATTGAGAATTGAAGTCGCTTGTTCATTTCAATGCTTATAAATTATCATTCTCTCATGTGCCACGAGATTGGTTCTCCACAACGCTCATTTGTAAACTTTTGTTGCACAATAATGAGAGCGCTTACTTCGCTTTGTTTTGCAGTTGACAAAGCAACGCAATCACAAGTATTAAAGTAGCCAACATCGACCTAATAGTATAATCAAAAGTAAAGAAACGTCGCTCAGTAATTCGTTGTCTTCTCGAAATCAAGGAGACGAGACAGACGCAGTTTGTGTGTCTTGTGTGTGTAATACTGGAAGGGCGCTGGTTCCGTTCGACGCTTAGTTCTCGAGATAGGCGTGACCACATGACGTCATTTATACTTTCGTCATCGAAGATCTTTCGTATTCCCATCAGTGTCATTTCCCAGTTCTGTGTTCTGCGGTCGTTTTGACTGACTTGACAAATTGAGAAAAAGAATGACTTTTTGTTTTTGCGAAGCAACTGATTATGAAAAGAAAAGAGAGCGCGAATAAGTATGTTTGGGTCCTGCAAGACTTTATAACCAACGATTTCTCCCTTGGAAGAAAATGAAAATGTTTGCTTTTCGTCTGCTTTGAAGGTGGGTAGGGAGATTTTACAGCGCACACGGCAAAATGCAATTCGCATATGGACAAGAATGTTGTTATTCTTCTTTCTTCGAAGTACTCTAGATTTGTTATTGGCCATAGTTTCGAGCTGTGCATTGGTATATTATAGGAAAAACACGTTTAAAGTTAAACATAAATTCGCTAAGAAATGTTGGGCCTTTGCTCCGGAACTGCAACGTCGATATGGCAAAACAAAAAATTCCTTCCTTTTTTGCGTGTTTCCCCTCCATTTTATTTTCAAACCTTATTCGTTCCGTGTTGTGTTTGCTTTTTGTTGCCTTTTGTGTGGGGTTTTACCCTGATTTTCGTTGTTTAGATTTAAAACAAATCTGGATCAATTTGCGAGGACAGGCTGTTAGTGTCACATTTTTATATGGGTTTGGAAAAACTGCTCATAATTTACATAGCACTCCGTTCCTGTTCTTTTTTTTTTTGTCACGCCCGAAACCGTTATTTCTTTTGAGCGACGCAGCATTATATTAATGCTGCGTCGCCCAAAACAAATAACGGTTTTGGGTGTGACGAAAAAAAGAACAGGGCCGGAGTGCTATGTTAATCATGAGCAGTTCTTCCACACCCATTTAAATAATATGACATTACCAGCATGTTCCCGCATATTGAGCCAGAATTTTTTGTTTTGGCAAATCGACGTTGCAGTTCCGAAGCAAATGATCAAAATTACTTTGCGAATTTGCGTTCAAACGTGTTTTTCCCATAATATAACGATGCACAGGTCGAAAATATGGCCAAGAACAAATCTATGCTACTTCGAAGAAAGAATTAGAATAACAATATTCTTCTCTGGACAATACGACTTGCAATTTACCGTATGCGCTGTAAAATCTCCCTACCTTCAAAGCAGACGAAAAGCAAACATCTTCATTTACTTCCAAGGGAGAAATCGTTGGTCATAAAGTCTTGCAGGACCCAAACATACTTCTCCGCGCTTTCTTTTCTTTTCATTTGCTTCAAAACGACCGCAAAACACAGAACTTAGGCAGATTTCATCAGATTTCACCTCCTGTGTGAACAAATTGCTATAAAATTTATTTCACCTTTTTTGTACTCTACATGCATCCATTGATCAGGTAAAACCGAGTTGGCCAACGTTTTCCCATGCGAACTATATTTTTGAAGCTTTTAAAGAATGATGACAACTGCGCAATAACGGTATTCCGAATATGCTCCGTCCCTCACCTCTCACGTCTATAACATGTCTTATTTTAAGGGATGTGCCATATGTCACTCATATAGTATGTAAGAAAAGCACATTCAGTTGATAAATAGGTTCAATTGCATTTATTTAGCGCGAAATAACGTAGCCGAAGCTCAAATCTAGCGCATTTGGTGTGGTTTCACAGGGCGCGTCTCCCGGGTCGCGTTTGACAGGTATGTGAGTTGACAATTACTGTGCTGATATTCTCCCTCCTTTACCCGTTACTGTTGCATTACACATGTGAACATGCACACGCACACTCTATTCAACATGACCTCGTACTTACGCTAAAGCCCGTCTTCATCGTCTGATGTACCAACACAGGCAACCTCGGTCACAGTGTTGGCACAGCTCTCCCCTCTGCACTCTCTACAGCCAGACGTACACACGAGGCCGTGTTTTCGGCATGAACATCTTGCTGTTCGACACTCTGTCTTGCAATTGCATCGGATGACATCGAGTAGATAACCAGAAGCAGCAGCAATGTCCATGAGAGTAGGAAGCATGGCGCCTTGAACAATCTCCCATCCCCAGTCCATCGGATCCAGGAGGAACTGTTCTTGATGCAAGTGCATCCATTCTTGCACCTGGAAGTATGTTCTCATGGAATGGAATTTAGCTGCTGCTGATGTAGGTGGGAGTTTGCAGGGCTGAAACGATGAGGTACATGTAGAGACTTTCTGCATGTACTTGATGTAGCGGAGGAAGTTCAAAGTGTCTCGTTCCTTCCCCCCATAGAGTTCTACAAAGGCCCTTTCTCCTGCTCCTATCAGCTCATCAGTGTGTAACCGAGTGCCGAAACACTACGATCACCTCGGGAGGCGAAGTGCAATCAAACAGGATTGAAAATGTTGGAGCTAATTTCTTAGCCCTATAAAAACTGTTATGCAAACCCGAAGGTTTCCATGAACATACAGACAATCGGAAACCACCAGATCCCATCACAAACAAAATTCTACAATACACCGGTGTTGACTTTTAAAGGCCAACAACTCGGGTGCAGAGTCTGCTGTGAAAGGAGCGGAAGCCTCCCCTGTCACAATCGCCCCCGTTTGAATGAACTTCGTCCCGAAGTTCCGAACCGGGGGACCACTGTCCATCCCAAGTTCGCAGAATGGGAACAGCACGAAAATGTTCAGTGGTCATATTATGCCATTACCTGAAGATATCATGCCGAGTCCCATCCCGGCTCGCAAGCACCAGATGTAACCGAGTGCCGAAACACTACGATCACCTCGGGAGGCGAAGTGCAATCAAACAGGATTGAAAATGTTAGGGCTAATTTCTTAGCCCCATAAAAACTGTTATGCAAACCCGAAGGTTTCCATGAACATACAGACAATCGGAAACCACCAGACCCCATCACAAACAGAATTCTACAATACACCGGTGTTGACTTTTAAAGGCCAACAACTCGGGTGCAGAGTCTGCTGTGAAAGGAGCGGTAGCCTCCCCTGTCACAAGTGTCTCTGCAAGGACTGGCGCTGAAGACATGGGCCTGCTGCACGAACACTGTTGACTGGGTCAATTTCGTTAAACACATTGGTTTTCCAATCCCGAATGGACTGCTAATTGTATCACATCCACCAAAGGCGTGCGCAAACAGGATGTTCTCACAAACTTGAGATCCAAGAACAGTGTGGACTTTTCTGATGTCCCACACTTTTGCAGCTAATTTTGCTGTCGATGATCTCACTGATGTGAAGAAGACGGGGCAGTGATCTGGCGTAAGATGGTACGACAGAAGGATGAGCAGATCGGTGTCCTCGCCAACCAGAATCACGTTTCCCTTCCTTGCCAATTCCAGAGAAGTCTTTACGACGAGCCTATCAGCATCAGCAGTTGTATGGACAGTGTCAAAGCCGTGCTGTGAAAAACGGGAATTAAGGAGGTTGATGAACCGCTGTTTGTTGTTTGGATTCGTCAGGAAGCGCTCCTTTGGTTCGCACAGGACCATGTCACCCTCAAAAGTGATGGCACATGCTGTATTGGCTCTGCTTGTTCTTCGCAAATGGGCTGCATCTTTGGTGGTAGGTCCGCAGCTGTATCCATCAAAAACAACAGTTCCTTTGCCAAAATGACGAATGAGAAAGTCTGCGTAACTCGGAGTAAGCTGGTTGTATGTTGAACCACGGCACCAGGGCAGAAGGTGCAACAGCAAGCCACCATCGATGACATATGTTACATCAACAGGAATAACACCATTTACCTGCTTTGTTGAAGTCCAGATAAGTTGCCAGTGCAGCCTTGGTACCTTGTCTTGGCAGACCACCCGAATCAAACAGCGATGCTGGGACACTGCACATCTCAAAGGCAAAGGCGTCCTCAAGACATCCGTTGGTGTTCTTCACAGTTGTCACTAGTCTCTGGAACAACAGCATGGAGTGAACATGTACTAGATCATCGTGCAGATTGGACGACTTGGCTTTCAGAGCCATGGTTACAGCTTGATCCTTCTTTTTAAAGGTGAAATCCACAACATTATTTCCGATCATGCTGCTCAGAATCTTGTTTCCTACGCCTTTTGCTTGTTCTGCATTCACAGTAGCTTCAGCTTCTTTTCCGCTTGAAATGGATCGGAGGGCTGTATCCACAGTGAAAGGGTTCCTATCAAGCAGATATCTCAAGATCAGCTGAATGTCTGTGTGATCTCGCTTCTGCCTTGCCACGCTCAACTCTTTGTGCTGCGTTTGTTGCTCGCTAGAATGGAATGCAACGTCTGTGACAGACTGCATTGCGTCGGGGATTTCTGCACAGGCAGGCATACACAGTGGTAGGTGGGAGATCAATGCCATATGATTGGGCAGCATTCAGTTCAAATTTCCGTACCTCTGTGTAAGAACAGCTACAGCCAAGGTGGCTGAGGGTATCGATCAGAAACCGTGAACCGAATGATCGGTGCATTTGCACGCCAAGTGCAAACTGCAATGGTGCAATAACAGTGTTTGGCCTTCTGAGCTGAATGATTGCTTGTCCTATTGCACTGATATAATGTTAGGTAACCTTGAAAGAAATACATGTACGTATCCACTAACAAATGCACAGATTAACAAGAAATTCCTCCGAGGTAGGAAAAACACCCCCATCCTGACCATTCTCACTGCCACCAACTGAGAAGGTTATTTCCCTTTGACCATTAATATGTCCCTCTATAAGTCCTTGTAGAATCTTAATCCACCAATAACTCCCTAACCGTGTGTTTGACTGGTCCCAATTTTTGTAAGGACCGTCTCAGGAATGTATAGAACCTGTTCACCAAGTTTGGTGACGATCGGTCCGTTCATTCTTGAGATCTATATGCGAACACAAACACACAAACACACAAACAAACAAACAAACACATCGACCGAATCCTATACACACCCCTATACCGGGGGTGTAATAAATAAACGCAACGTAAGTAGGTGAAGCTGAACATGGAAAAAAACTTATTACCTAACAGTCACATGCACGATCCACGTTGTTCTCAATGGACATAATTTCACAAGGCACATAGACAAAGACTGAATCTGCAATCGCCTAACAATCATTATAATGCGAGCAGTGAAATGCGCCCCTGGGAAACAAACAAATTTGTCATCATTTTCACGAGTTTTCATTCACAAGCACCTGGGAAATAAATCTCATGTTCCCCGGGGAATAAATCCCCGGTTACCATAGTTGCAGGAAGCCCTATTACATGGATAATCAAAAGCAAACCCAATAGAAACGCTCGAGGATTCTTCGGCTCTTTTCATTGGCGTTTCCCCAGACCTAAACAGACGACACTGCTTCGCCAAGTTCCAAATACGAACTGGCAAATGTAAACAAAAAACAAAACTACCTCATCAAAGGTCATACATTTATGCTTTATCGCAAACAAATGAAACCTATCGATATGTTTTATCTTCTCACAATGTCATGGAGTGCGTGTATCTCTTTGGAGAAACACGAACGTCAAGTTTTAAGTCAAACCAATTGACCCCTGACACACACATTTTGACCCGTGCACAAGACGTTGTATCGATAAACTAAGCGCAAATAAAAAAAATAATGATAAAAAAGCAAAGAACATAGCAACAAGAAATGAAGACATCTGACAAAGCCGAGCAAGCAGAATGACAAGTCTAATGAAAAACAGAGAGGCAATGAGAAACAAGATCGCGATTATCTTTCCTTCGCGGCACGACGCAAATCGTTTGTGTCCTTTGACCCAATTCGTGCAGTGCTGCACGATGCAAATCTTCTGTGACCTTTGACTCAACGTAGCTTCAATATTCGATTACTAATATTTACCACTGAAAACCGAGGGGTGGAATACCGAGAGGGGCAGGGTGGTAGGGCGATGGTGAAATGTAATGAAGAGACACGTGTAGCAATAAGAGAAAACCGATTCTGCAATAACACAAACACGAACAAAAAACCCAACACTGACCTATATGAATATTTAATCAATAATATGATCGTCTGCGTTGCAGGTGTGCAAGTGAAGGGTTGGGGGGGGGGGGGTAACTTGATCATTAATTTGTGTGTGTCAGTGTTTGTGTTCATGGACTGATTGTGAGGGAGGGGGAGGGTGGGGTGGGGTGTGTTTCAGGTTTTGGTGTGGGTATGAAACGAGCAAAACAATACCCACACCACAAAATCTTGGAGGCAAAAAACACTCGCCGTCGCATCATTTTGTCCGCACAATATTATATGCACCAACAACCGGAAAGAAAGGTGACAATGGAAAAAGACTCATCTTTGCTTCCTGCGATTCCTTGCCCCCGACTCGAACGTCGCACGATAATCCACATAACAGATCTGTTGTGAGATGGTCAACGCTGACTGTGCAAGCAAATCACCTCGTTTGAAATACGACAATCCCATCGCTCGAATGCAACATGTGGGCACTATCGTCTCAAAGGCGCTTACTGTTGGTTTCACACACCACTCTGTAGTCGGAACCTACAGAACTTCGCATCCTCAAACCTGACATACTTGTCTCAACATTATAAACTCAAATCACACACAGTAAGTTGCTTTCGCACGCCAGCTTTGAACAACGTGCTGGGGCCCCGAACATGCATTATAATAACAGAACTCGCGTGTCAAACCATGGCTCCCTGTGTTGATTTTTCACTTAATGTTGAACCACCAAAATGATGACAAAAACGATGTTTGATGGTTTGTTGCCAGACTAGCTTTTTTGTCGGTCCTCGGGGGGCATATCGACTTTTGTTTCATATTTATTGACCGCGGCCTTCGGCCTTGGTCAATAAATATGAAACAAAAGACGATATGCTCCCCCTCGGACCGACAAAAAAGCTGGTCTGTCAACACCCCATCAAACATCTTATAATATCTATACATAGATGAGACCAATAAACTGCTTACGCCATGCTGATTAAGCTATCGTGTGATGTTATTGAATAGTTTCCTTGGGTAGCTTGTGAAAAACTGTCGCTCCGAAAACTAAAATAAAATGTACGATATTTCGGACTCATCGCATGGTTTTTTCCCGGCCAACTCGATTAGATGTGTGCAGGCACACTGAAATGAATCAACTGCATGCACCTAAAATGAATTTTATAGCAATTACTTCGCACATTTTTAGCATTGCATTTGGGAAGGGCTACTATTATAGTGTGTTTTAAGAAAGAAAAACATTACAGTATCGGCAGAACACGACCAAATGAGTTTTCGTGTCACAGCGTTATGGGCGTGAGATTGTTTAGACTTTTTGTTCTCACACTGTAGCAAAATCATTGACAACACAGACAAGTCAGTTTTAGCATAGACATTGGGAAAGGCTACTATTATAGTGTGTTTTAGGAAAGAAAAACATTATAGTATCGGCAGTACACGACCAAATCATGACAAATGAGTTTGCGTTTTGGGCGTTATGGGCGTTTTTTCACACTGCAGATCATATCTCAAAAACTACGGAGTGGATCTTTATGAAATTTGATATGGATAATTTTGACTGGATTTTCTCATAGAAGGCTTTTCCGTTTATTGATAGGACAGTTTGATGACGTCATATTTTACCGTTTGCCAAAAGGTCGAGGCAGCACTTTCACAGTTACAGTTTTTCATCAATTTGATCGAATTTCTTATCACACAATCTCAGATCTAGGCCGGATTATGGGATTGCATTTCAGTTTGGTCACTTAAAGTTTTATTATTGAAATGTTTGTTCGAAATATGTCATTTTTTCAAATTTTTAAAAACTAATATTTGAAACAAAAAATTTATATTGGTGTATTCCCTATTGCGTCCTGTATCTAAAACTATATAGTTTTGTTGTTTTGTATTGATAATTATGCTTAAAAATGAAGAAAACCGATAAATAACCACTATCTTTATTTATGAAAAAAGACACTTAAAAACAACCAGGACCAAGACCTTTGGTGAAAGAACCTTTAGGTACCAGATTCCGACCGTCTGGAACTCGCTTCCAAGTTCTATCCGTGATTCCAGCAGCCTTTCCTCCTTCAAAACCCAACTCAAAACATACCTGTTTCGTAAAGCCTTTGCTTAGCCTGAGTAGACTCTCCACAACTCTATTCTGTTTTGGAACTCTCTACCCTGTATGTGCTTTATGGTCTCTTTGTCAATGGTATCTTTGTGTGTGCGCGTGCGTGCGCGTGCGTGCGTGTGTGTGTGTGTGTGTGTGTGTGTGTGTGTGTGTGTGTGTGTGTGTGTGTGTGTGTGTGTGTACTTTTAACATTGTACGCTAAGTTTTGCTTAGTGCTTGGGTTCTTGGTGTTATGTCTCAGTTAAATGTATGCTTTGTATGCTTGTTGATTTGTGCTAGTTTATTCTATAATGAATTTGTAAAGCGCCTGGAGCCAATTGATGGGACTCGCGCTATAGAAAAGTTATTTATTATTATTATTATTATTATTATTATTATCTATTCCTTACCATTTTCTGATTCCAAATATATATAGTTTCATGGTGTTTGACGTTGAAAATAGGCTAAAACTTAACAAACTCGGATCGTTGAATGGAAATTATACTTCCAAGCTCCGTGCAGCTGACAACATGATAAAAACACGTCATTTCAAGTGTGGAACACGCTCATGACGTCATACTGAAAGGTGATGAATTATGGCTTCACCTTGCGATGTTTCATTTCAAACATGGTAACATTTTTAAAGGGGTTTCTTTCTCAGATTTCTGTTTGCCCTCTGTCTGTCTCTCTATGTCTCCGTCTGTCTGACTGATTCAATTAAATGTGTAATTACTTAGTTTTGCAAAAGTCAAACTAAGTAGGATATGCCTAATTGATTCAGGTCTCTAAATTCTTATTGTAAAATTGTGAGTTCTATTCAAAACAAATTTAATTGGTGTTTTAAACTCAATAATGGGGCATGCTGTGATGAGTAGAAGAATGTGTGCTTACGAGCAGAAAAAGCCCATCAAAGTCAAGAATCGTGTTTTTCTTTTTCTATTTTCACCTTGTAGCTTCATACAGACACTAAGCAACAGTGTAGTTCCACTTCCAGAGCAATATCTTGTACTTTAATTTTGACCATCTGTGTAACACTTTATTGTAATTCAATCAAGTTTGCGTTTTGATGAAACAGATCCTGTGATTGGTCAGAATGCCCCAACTCATTAAAAATTACCGGTCATTAATTGTCGATAACCACTCGCTAAAAAATCCATTAACAACCTGCTGGCGAGGCGCATGGATACAGCCTCAACTAGTCTCGGTTAACTTTGAGGGTCATTTTACAAGTAGGAAATATGAAGGCCAACGAAATACCGAGACCATAAGGTATGCGAAGTGATGACGTCGAATACGTGACGTAAGTTGATGCATGAATTCTTCCGGACTACGTCAGTCAATAGACCTTTTTCGTATAACCTTTGCCCCCAGCGTTTCGACCAATCAGATTTTAGGGCACGGCAGCCTCTCTCTGATAACCGGAAATAAGGGGCAATAGGTGCCTGGCCTGAAATACCTCTTTCACTGTCGGTGCTCGAAGTACTATTGCCAGAGGATTACTTTGAGAAATTCTGCAAGAAAACGGATTATCTTGTTCAAAATCATGAACTAAAAGTCAAGGACATGCATGAAGGTTTGGTTTGAAACGGCTATTGGTGGTATATGGACGAAAGACTTGGCGAACTTCCCCTGCATAAGCGAAGCAGAGGTGATCGACCACAGATCTACAGTACAGATCTCTGGATCAACTTTCTTACTGATACTACTGCGTCGACGTTCGACAAGTTATACGACGCATCCAGCGCAAAGAATGCAAAACCTTGGGATAAACGATAGACATACTGTGTGCATAAAATGTCTTTCTGCATGGCACAACAGCTAGTAAGCAACTGTGGTGATCAGACTCAGAGCGAGTGTGCTGACGTCAATGAAGCAGACTCGCAACGAAGTGTATGCTGTTGTGGGGGGACGCTGACCGGACAGGCACTTGGAGCCTACTGCGAGTGTATTGCTGGGTAAGTGTTGTTGGCCTTGTATGTTTTGTGGGATTAACTTGATGGCTGCGTTACTTGGTATCTTACACAATCAGTTTTCATACTCATTCATATAATGCATGGCACACAAAGTGACAAACACACACAGAGATTCATAATTCTCTACTAAAAATGTCTGCATGCAAAAGCTGTCATTTTTGACAAAGTTATGAGCAGCATGTTAATGTAATTTCAGTATCTCCAGGAGACCATGCCATGTTGGCTAGGCATGTTCAATAGAATTCCAGGTACCTGAGTGCGGAGTTTTATTTAATGTGTACGTACACATGTGTTTGTGAATCCTCTTGTCAATGAAGGTTATCACTGCAGTAAGATCAAATTCCATTCTGAGCCGGTATATATTTTATATAGCATGCGCTTACAAGCTCTCTGTAGGAATTCCTAGGAAAGATAAAGTTAATTGTTATTAGCAGGCTAAGGAAAATCAAGATGACACAAACGGAATTTGAATGTGTGTTGTTGTTTTTACCCAGAAAGGACAGTCTTGCAACCATGTGGCCGCCACCCTTTTTGCTGCTCCACACTACATGGCTGAAGGAATCGACACTGTGCCAGCAGACAAAACTTGTACACACTACAAATGTATGTGGAAGGGGCATGCTTCCATGAAAACTGCACCAGCTGCTCTCGATGACATACAAATTGTTAAGTAAGTGTGTATAATAATTAATATTAAGGAAATTAGGGTTGCATTACCTAGAGGTTTACATCAGAGTGTGATCTATTTTTTTCAGAACATAAGTCTCAAAGTTAAAATATAGAGCTTGTTAACTACAACAGCTACAAGACTGGGGAAAGAGAAACAGTGATATTTATAAAGTGCATTATCAACAAACTATGCATTTTACATTTAGTCAAGAGACCAGGGCGGTGGTGTATGTTTGTGTGTAGAGCAATTTCTGGAAAACTACAACATTATGTTTAGGTTAAAAACAAACCAGCCCTGAAACAGTGAAAGTGGTAAGTATTTTACTCGCCATAGTTAGTAGAAGCATGCAACTGGTGAGTAGAAGTGTTCATCTACTCGCGAAATGCGAGTGAAGATGCTGAATCAAATTGTTGGTTTGGTTCGTAAAATTTGCTCTCTGGCTGGTACATTTTCAGAATCACTAGCCAGAGGCTAGTGCATAATTTTTTGACTTTCAGGGCTACAAGCTTAGAAAGTTAAACAGATTTGTTTTAAACACAGGGAAGCGTGATTTCCTGTGGGACAGTTTTGCTACTGCGCTATGCTGGGTTGCCATTTACCTTATTCGACGTGGATGCTGGTTTTCAGCTAAGCATTGTCCTTGTGAAATGTACTGCGTTCAGTATCGTTATACATGTTTGACAGACTGGCGCAACTTGTTTTAGCATTTGTACCCAGCATAAGATTTGCTTTAGTGTCAAGTAAAAAAAATAATTTCATTTTCAGGTATGCTTCAAGACAAGACAAGTTTCCCCGGACGACTTTTCAAGGCCTCAATTTTGACCAAGAAGTCCGGATGCAAGGAAGCGCGACTAAGAGATCTTCAACAACCGGTACCAACCGTTTGAAGGCTGCATATAGTTATGATATACTGAACTAGGGTTTTCAAGGTGTGATATTTTTTTCCAATACCAGTTAATTAAGTTGGTAGCAACAGTTAACTGTTCTGTCAAGTGAAAAATGTATGTAGTTTCAATATGGACAGGTAAAATCAGTACTTTGTTTACAGCGAGGGAGGGTACGTAGTGCTGTCACCTCTGTGTGTGAGTTCAGGTTTAATATTTTAAATGCCTGCAGTTAAGACAGAAGATTGTGGAAGCTGATAAGAACTTGTGTCAGAGGATAGTAAGAAGTGTTTCGGCTTCGTACGGACTATACCATCATCCATGACTTGTGTGTATTATTCGGAGAACGTATCAGAGCCGAGGACATGTGTTGTGAACAGCGATTCTCAGTGATAAAAGTGTAGTGTGTGTAATGCCGGACTGTATTCTTCTTCAACTTCGGAATGGCAAGGAGGTATTTTGTGAGATGTTTTATGATTTGATATCCATGTACTGATGATTTCATTCAATAGCGAAATGTTTGAAATGTTCATTCGTTTTGTGCCATGTTTGTTGTTCAAGAGCGTGTTGTCACCATCCCTTATGAATATGGACGTGTGTGAATGTTGGTGCAGACATGAGCGTTTGAGCGAGTGAATTTAGAAGCCCTGTGGATGAAAGTCATTACCGGACACCCAAATCAGCAAACATAGAAATTCCTTGTCATACACATCGATCTGATCAAGGTAATAATGTTAGCACTTTTTTTCCAATTTATTTCACAGTTATTTGTTATTTTTGGGAGGAAATTATAATGCAATTCACCGATTTTAAAAAACATGATTCCAATTGTCTCCCTTGAACAAATTTGTTTGTACAAAATTTGTTACTTACTTTTTTTTTCAAGGCTATATCAAGGAAAATTCTTTTTGAACTGATTGTGGGACCGTGCACAAGCTGACAGACTTGAACTCAAAAGTTGCAGAAGATTCTTGGCTGCGACTTTTGAGTTCAAGCCGATCAGTTTGTGCACAGTCCCAAGATGATATATGTCAAAGACTGTTTTGAATAATTTTGGGGGGTAATTTTCTTTAAGAAATAACTCAAGTGAATGCACAAATTGTGTACTAAAGTGTCGGTACAAGGGAGACAATTTGAAGCCATTTTAAAAAACAAAGCAGTATATTGCATAATAATATCCTTCAATTATAACAAGAAATAAGGAATAAACGTCTCTTGACATGTTGTCTACCTAATTATCTTGATCGCATTTATTTAAAGTGGGAATCGTTATGTTCGTAAGCTCACATACAATCATTGATGAAACAAACTCAGACCAGACCAGAGATTTGATTGATAATGGGCCCTTTATTCTATACAGTACCAGAGTAAATTATATAAACCATTACATGACAAAATAAGCTTCTTGCTCTTTGGAGTGATGTGGCCTTTGGCAGTTCATCAACCCGGTAATGTAGACCTGCCTTTTTTTACGAAGTAGGTACATGCATACCGAAAGATCACCATATGTGTGAAACCATACTGCAGTGTCATTTTTCAGTAGAGAATCAACAGAAAAAGAGCGTATGTTCTCCTTCACCTTCATGTTGTCTTTCTTCAAGCCAGAAACATCTTCAGTCAGACGATTAATCACAGAGGCCTGTTATGTAATTGTCATCTGCAGCTCTGCCAACTTGAGGTAGTCTGTGTTCCAATAACAATACCCTCACATGTAGTCGTGTCCCTCTTTGAAAAGGCATGATCTGGCCCTGATCTGCTCTCACTAGATGCAGAGGGCAAAGGAATGGCTGCTTCTGTAAATACAAAATCAAATGTATACATTAGCAATATAATCAGCATCAATGATCTTGTTATCAGATTACACATGCATCACACTCACAGCATTTAAGCATGAAAATACATGAGGGAAATAACTCCTGAAATTGAAAAAAACTTAGGGGTGCGGGAGATGCTCCCCGGAAACTATTTTGGAGTGTTCCATGCAAAATCAAAATTGTAGAAATCTAGTGCTATTTTTGTTGTTGCATCATTTCAATGGTACATTTCTGAGCTGGGAATAAAAAAAATGATTCAGCATGAGCTTTATCGATGTCTTGAAAACTGCATCACTATCTGTATCAAGTAACCTCCTTAATCTTCTCGATTCAAGAGTCTGTTGATTCAGAGATACTGTAGCAACAGATCTCTGGTTGATTGCATGCACGCGGCTTGTCGACATATGTCTAGATCTTGTTTGTTTGTTTTCTAAAATCTTGCAATTGTTTCGTGACCCTTCCTATGCATCCGTTTTGGGCTGCCGATTCATTTTAAATTTCTTATACACTGATGTAGGAAGACAATTTGAAGTCAGCAGATCATAAATTGATAAAAACAAACAAAGCTTACTTAGCTCTGAGTCTCTTCCAGATCCGATGATATTTTCAGCGTTGACACTGGGGGGTGGAAGCAAAACCGCTTGCTTGTCGTCGGTCTTCACTGAGCGGACAAAGTCACGTCTCCGACCAGTACCTTGTCCTTCTGCTAGAGTCACTTGTTCTTGATGTTCTCTCAAATCCAAGATTAAGGGTGGGTACGAAGTCAAAGGAGTTGGCATCGTTGATAGCCGTGCCATTGCCAGACACGAAGTGACGCGAGCAGACTTTTCAATGGCACAGATCTCTGGGCACGACAAACCCCTGTCGTCGGATTGCTTGCACCCATCGCGTCCTTCGCTGTTGCGCCTTCGCAATTGCACCCATCGGAAAGCCATACAATGACAAATTCTGTCCACCGTATTTCTCTGTCTTCATTGATTCCACTGTTGCACTTGCAGTTGTAAACACAACAGTTTGTCTCGTCGTCTCCGCACTTTACTTTGCACCAAGCCTCGTTGTCGATTTTTCCTTTTGCCCCTTAGTTCCGGTAGATCTGACAATAAACTTCACAGCGCATGCGCCAAAATTTAAGTGAAAAAGGTCTATTCCAAAGATCGCTTTTGTGATGAAAAGAATTTGTTTTAGAGTTTGCTGTCCAGAAACCCGTCAAAAAAGAAAGGAAAATGTGTGTGAAAGAAAACAAAACAGGAGCAGAGTGATACGATAGGAATACAGAGACATATTTCTTGGGACTTGACCCTTGCAGGTAGGTGGACTGAAAGTAGTGTGTGAACAGAACAGAACCAATTCGAGACTTCGCTCCGTCGGGCTTCAATTAACTTTTGTCGGGCGTCAATCCCCGATGAAGACCTCGAAGTTTCAAATGGAAGCATGTTAATGTGTAATTGTAATTCAATCAAGTTTGCGTTTTAATGAAACAGATCCTGTGATTGGTCAGAATGCCCCAACTCATTAAAAATTACAGGTCATTAATTGTCGATAACCACTCGCTAAAAAATCCATTAACAACCTGCTGGCGAGGCGCATGGATACAGCCTCAACTAGTCTCGGTTAGCTTTGAGGGTCATTTTACAAGTAGGAAATATGAAGGCCAACAAAATACCGAGACCATAAGGTATGCGAAGTGATGACGTCGAATATGTGACGTAAGTTGATGCATGAATTCTTCCGGACTACGTCAGTCAATTCCAAAGATCGCTTTTGTGATGAAAGAATTTGTTTTAGAGTTTGCTGTCCATAAACCCGTCAAAAAAGAAGGGAAAATGTGTGTGAAAGAAAACAAAACAGGAGCAGAGTGATACGATAGGAATACAGAGACATATTTCTTGGGACTTGACCCTTGCAGGTAGGTGGACTGAAAGTAGTGTGTGAACAGAACAGAACCAATTCTGTCTGTTTGCAACCGCATGAAAGCAGGAAAGAGATCGTCATCAGATTGAATTACAATAACATTAACATGCTTCCATTTGAAACTTCTCGATCTTCATCGCGGATTGACGCCCTCCCAAAGTCTAATTGAAGCCCTCCGTCGCTTCGCTCCGTCGGGCTTCAATTAGCTTTTGTCGGGCGTCTTTAGACCTTTTTCGTATAACCTTTGCCCCCAGCGTTTCGACCAATCAGATTTTAGGGCACGGCAGCCTCTCTCTGATAACCGGAAATAAGGGGCAGTCTGAAATACCTCTTTCACTGTCGGGGCTCGAAGTACTATTGCCAGAGGATTACTTTGAGAAATTCTGCAAGAAAACGGATTATCTTGTTCAAAATCATGAACTAAAAGTCAAGGACATGCATGAAGGTATGGTTTGAAACGGCTATTGGTGGTATATGGACGAAAGACTTGGCGAACTTCCCCTACATAAGCGAAGCAGAGGTGATCGACCACAGATCTACAGATCTCTGGATCAACTTTCTTACTGATACTACTGCGTCGACGTTCGACAAGTTATACGACGCATCCAGCGCAAAGAATGCAAAACCTCGGGGTAAACGATAGACATACTGTGTGCATAAAATGTCTTTCTGCATGGCACAACAGCTAGTAAGCAACTGTGGTGATCAGACTCAGAGCGAGTGTGCTGACGTCAATGAAGCAGACTCGCAACGAAGTGTATGCTGTTGTGGGGGGACGCTGACCGGACAGGCACTTGGAGCCTACTGCGAGTGTATTGCTGGGTAAGTGTTGTTGGCCTTGTATGTTTTGTGGGATTAACTTGATGGCTGCGTTACTTGGTATCTTACACAATCAGTTTTCATACTCAGTCATATAATGCATGGCACACAAAGTGACAAACACACACAGAGATTCATAATTCTCTACTGAAAATGTCTGCATGCAAAAGCTGTCATTTTTGACAAAGTTATGAGCAGCATGTTAATGTAATTTAAATCAGTATCTCCAGGAGACCATGCCATGTTGGCTAGGCATGTTCAATAGAATACCAGGTACCTGAGTGCGGAGTTTTATTTAATGTGTACGTACACATGTGTTTGTGAATCCTCTTGTCAATGAAGGTTATCACTGCAGTAAGATCAAATTCCATTCTGAGCCGGTATATATTTTATATAGATCTATATAAAATATATCTATATCAACAGCATGCGCTTACAAGCTCTCTGTAGGAATTCCTAGGAAAGATAAAGTTAATTGTTATTAGCAGGCTAAGGAAAATCAAGATGACACAAACAGAATTTGAATGTGTGTTGTTGTTTTTACCCAGAAAGGACAGTCTTGCAACCATGTGGCCGCCACACTTTTTGCTGCTTCACACTACATGGCTGAAGGAATCGACACTGTGCCAGCAGACAAAACTTGTACACACTACAAATGTATGTGGAAGGGGCATGCTGCCATGAAAACTGCACCAGCTGCTCTCGATGACATACAAATTGTTAAGTGTGATCTATTTTTTTCAGAACATAAGTCTCAAAGTTAAAATATAGAGCTTGTTAACTACAACAGCTACAAGACTGGGGAAAGAGAAACAGTGATATTTATAAAGTGCATTATCAACAAACTATGCATTTTACATTTAGTCAAGAGACCAGGGCGGTGGTGTATGTTTGTGTGTAGAGCAATTTCTGGAAAACTACAACATTATGTTTAGGTTAAAAACAAACCAGCCCTGAAACAGTGAAAGTGGCAAGTATTTTACTCGCCATAGTTAGTAGAAGCATGCAACTGGTGAGTAGAAGTGTTCATCTACTCGCCAAATGCGAGTGAAGATGCTGAATCAAATTGTTGGTTTGGTTCGTAAAATTTGCTCTCTGGCTGGTACGTTTTCAGAATCACTAGCCAGAGGCTAGTGCATAATTTTTTGACTTTCAGGGCTACAAGCTTAGAAAGTTAAACAGATTTGTTTTAAACACAGGGAAGCGTGATTTCCTGTGGGACAGTTTTGCTACTGCGCTATGCTGGGTTGCCATTTACCTTATTCGACGTGGATGCTGGTTTTCAGCTAAGCATTGTCCTTGTGAAATGTACTGCGTTCAGTATCGTTATACATGTTTGACAGACTGGCGCAACTTGTTTTAGCATTTGTACCCAGCATAAGATTTGCTTTAGTGTCAAGTAAAAAAAATAATTTCATTTTCAGGTATGCTTCAAGACAAGACAAGTTTCCCCGGACGACTCTTCAAGGCCTCAATTTTGATCAAGAAGTCCGGATGCAAGGAAGCGCGACTAAGAGATCTTCAACAACCGGTACCAACCGTTTGAAGGCTGTATATAGTTATGATATACTGAACTAGGGTTTTCAAGGTGTGATATTTTTTTCCAATACCAGTTAATTAAGTTGGTAGCAACAGTTAACTGTTCTGTCAAGTGAAAAATGTATGTAGTTTCAATATGGACAGATAAAATCAGTACTTTGTTTACAGCGAGGGAGGGTACGTAGTGCTGTCACCTCTGTGTGTGAGTTCAGGTTTAATTTTTTAAATGCCTGCAGTTAAGACAGAAGATTGTGGAAGCTGATAAGAACTTGTGTCAGAGGATAGTAAGAAGTGGTTCGGCTTCGTACGGACTATACCATCATCCATGACTTGTGTGTATTATTCGGAGAACGTATCAGAGCCGAGGACATGTGTTGTGAACAGCGATTCTCAGTGATGAAAGTGTAGTGTGTGTAATGCCGGACTGTATTCTTCTTCAACTTCGGAATGGCAAGGAGGTATTTTGTGAGATGTTTTATGATTTGATATCCATGTACTGATGATTTCATTCAATAGCGAAATGTTTGAAATGTTCATTCGTTTTGTGCCATGTTTGTTGTTCAAGAGCGTGTTGTCACCATCCCTTATGAATATGGACGTGTGTGAATGTTGGTGCAGACATGAGCGTTTGAGCGAGTGAATTTAGAAGCCCTGTGCATGAAAGTCATTACCGGACAACCAAATCAGCAAACATAGAAATTCCTTGTCATACACATCGATCTGATCAAGGTAATAATGTTAGCACTTTTTTTCCAATTCATTTCACAGTTATTTGTTATTTTTTGGAGGAAATTATAATGCAATTCACCTATTTTAAAAAACATGATTCCAATTGTCTCCCTTGAACAAATTTGTTTGTACAAAATTTGTTACTTACTTTTTTTTTTCAAGGCTATATCAAGGAAAATTCTTTTTGAACTGATTGTGGGACCGTGCACAAGCTGACAGACTTGAACTCAAAAGTTGCAGAAAATTCTTGGCTGCGACTTTTGAGTTCAAGCCGATCAGTTTGTGCACAGTCCCAAGATTTGTCTATATTTATTTATCACTTAAAATAAAATACAGTTTTTCTTTTAATTAAACTGTAGATATGTCAAAGACTGTTTTGAATAATTTTGGGGGGGTAATTTTCTTTAAGAAATAACTCAAGTGAATGCACAAATTGTGTACTAAAGTGTCGGAACAAGGGAGACAATTTGAAGCCATTTTAAAAAACAAAGCAGTATATTGCATAATAATATCCTTCAATTATAACAAGAAATAAGGAATAAACGTCTCTTGACATGTTGTCTACCTAATTATCTTGATCGCATTTATTTAAAGTGGGAATCGTTATGTTCGTAAGCTCACATACAATCATTGATGAAACAAACTCAGACCAGACCAGAGATTTGATAGATAATGGGCCCTTTATTCTATACAGTACCAGAGTAAATTATATAAACCATTACATGACAAAATAAGCTTCTTGCTCTTTGGAGTGATGTGAACCAGTAATGTAGACCTGCCTTTTTTTACGAAGTAGGTACATGCATACCGAAAGATCACCATATGTGTGAAACCATACTGCAGTGTCATTTTTCAGTAGAGAATCAACAGAAAAAGAGCGTATGTTCTCCTTCACCTTCATGTTGTCTTTCTTCAAGCCAGAAACATCTTCAGTCAGACGATTAATCACAGAGGCCTGTTATGTAATTGTCATCTGCAGCTCTGCCAACTTGAGGTAGTCTGTGTTCCAATAACAATACCCTCACATGTAGTCGTGTCCCTCTTTGCAAAGGCATGATCTGGCCCTGGTCCTAAGCTCTCACTAGATGCGGAGGGCAAAGGAATGGCTGCTTCTGTAAATACAAAATCAAATGTATACATTAGCAATATAATTAGCATCAATGATCTTGTTATCAGATTACACATGCATCACACTCACAGCATTTAAGCATGAAAATACCTGAGGGAAATAACTCCTGAAATTGAAAAAAACTTAGGGGTGCGGGAGATGCTCCCCGGAAATTATTTTGGAGTGTTCTATGCAAAATCAAAATTGTAGAAATCTAGTGCTATTTTTGTTGTTGCATCAATTCAATGGTACATTTCTGGGAATAAAAAAAATTATTCAGCATGAGCTTTATCGATGTCTTGAAAACTGCATCACTATCTGTATCAAGTAACCTCCTTAATCTTCTCGATTCAAGAGTCGGTTGATTCAGAGATACTGTAGCAACAGATCTCTGGTTGATTGCATGCACGCGGCTTGTCGACATATGTCTAGATCTTGTTTGTTTGTTTTCTAAAATCTTGCAATTGTTTCGTGACCCTTCTTATGCATCCGTTTTGGGCTGCCGATTCATTTTAAATTTCTTATACACTGATGTAGGAAGACAATTTGAAGTCAGCAGATCATAAATTGATAAAAACAAACAAAGCTTACTTGGCTCTGAGTCTCTTCCAGATCCGATGATATTTTCAGCGTTGACACTGGGGGGTGGAAGCAAAACCGCTTGCTTGTCGTCGGTCTTCACTGAGCGGACAAAGTCACGTCTCCGACCAGTACCTTGTCCTTCTGCTAGAGTCACTTGTTCTTGATGTTCTCTCAAATCCAAGATTAAGGGTGGGTACGAAGTCAAAGGAGTTGGCATCGTTGATAGCCGTGCCATTGCCAGACACGAAGTGACGCGAGCAGACTTTTCAATGGCACGACAAACCCCTGTCGTCGGATTGCTTGCACCCATCGCGTCCTTCGCTGTTGCGCCTTCGCAATTGCACCCATCGGAAAGCCATACAATGACAAATTCTGTCCACCGTATTTCTCTTTCTTCATTGATTCCACTGTTGCACTTGCAGACTTTGTAAACACAACAGTTTGTCTCGTCGTCTCCGCACTTTACTTTGCACCAAGCCTCGTTGTCGATTTTTCCTTTTGCCCCTTTGTTCCGGTAGATCTGACAATAAACTTCACAGCGCATGCGCCAAAATTTAAGTGAAAAAGGTCTATCCCCGATGACGACCTCGGAGTTTCAAATGGAAGCATGTTAAAGTGTAACTAAACAAGCAAAAAGGAAAAACGTCGTTCAGCAACCTTTACACTTTGATATGAAGAAGGGCCTCATATACTGTCGAACTGCGAAAAAAAATTTTTTTTTCTCTCACTCGGACACTGTTTGACGGACATGTGAAGTGCGCGCCAGGAACGACAATCTTCTTAGTTTACCTGATTAATGCCCTTAATTTTTGGTTCTGGTACTTTCAGTTCCGGCTGTTGTCATCAATTTACCAAAATAAAAGATCAAACGGAGTTTTCGATTTTTATTTCATGGTTCAGAAAAATATTGCTTATTTTCTGAAGTCAACCGTTTTAGCGAATCTTTCTTTGATTCTTAAAAGTCATTTCAGATTTTTGAAAAATAGTTAACGGTTAGTAATTACCAATACATCGTAAACAAACATATCGATTGGTTTTGGTAAGAAGACACAAGTGCGATGAATGTGGTACCAGTATTTTTGTGGTAAGTAAGGATGCATTTCTTTGCTGTAAGCACATTTACAATGCACATTTAATCTGTTTAGCAACATAAACGAAAGCATGGTACAGTGCCGCTTGTTTGTGGTCTATCTTTTCGCGGCAGATGCGTAACAATTAGGGTCTCAGTTGGAAAAAGCTGCTCGGAACCAGAGCAGATTTGGCTTGGGTTCTTTGAGTGTGAATGATCGACGAGTGGCTTGACATTTTTAACGAATCATTACTGTAGTCTACTTGAAACCATCATCTGTTTCTGAATTTGTCATCAGTTATGATTGAGCAGTCTCATAGGAATCGTCCATAAAATGTTAAACCGAAAAAGGGCAGACGATTCTGAATCACACAGGCTGGTGTACAAAATCAGATCTAAAACGATATTTTGAACTGCGACGTCTGCGTAAATGCCCTGTAACAAAATACCTTGTCCTGGTCATGTGTATACACATCAGCTTCTATTGGGAAGATCAGTATTTTATATTAATCACAAATACAAGATTAGAAATAGTTCTGAAGATCGCCAGCTTTGATTTCAGTTTCAGCGGCAAACTAGCAGATCTGTCCAAACCGGCATCGTTTCATGGTTGAAACTTGAATAATCCCAAATAGATCTGAGTGGGGGTAAGTTTTATAGTATTTAATTTTTTTACGGCAGTTTTATTTAAAGATAGTGTAGTGGATGTCTCTGGTGAAGACTACAGTTATATGAATTTTTTTGTTGTAATATTAAAATGATTGTTCTTTATTTACACAATTGAATAATTTGTATTTATTTGTTTGCAGATGACGGCATACTGAGTGCTCCAAGAACATACGCCTGCTGGCATTTTGTGTCTTTTCTGAAGACGTCGAGGCAAGCAGAAGTCACGGTCCTGGCCACACACACACAATGACATGAACAAGAAATGATATTTTTTCATGGGCATATCCAGTATTAAAACTTTATTACCATGCAAACGCAACGATAAGAATTTAGAGAAGGTCATCGGTCACACACACACACACACACACTGGGCGGATCCGGCCTTTGTATTCTAAGTGACGATTTTGGAAAGAAGTTGGCTAATTAGTTTGCTCAGGTTGCGCCAGATCTATCAGTTGTCCTTGTTGTGATTCAAATTTTTCTTCTTAATATAATTATTTACTTTTTTGGAAGGTGTATTAGGGGATGTTTCTTGGCTCGGATTGATCCATTTTCCTTGTTTTTATCAACATTTGTCGGACCCCCCCCCCCCCCCCCCCCCCCCCCAAGGAGGTTGAACGCTTCGCGTCTTCAACTAAACGCTTCGCGTCGTCAAATTGTCCCTGAAAGAAATTTGGAATCTCCCCCTTAAAAATGATGTGATCCGCCCCTGCACACACACAAATAGAGAAGTAATAAATGGATACAGTTTTTCTTTATTTAAATTACAATCAGATGTGGTCGTAGAACAGGCACTGTAAACAAACCCTAGCATGATATACCACTTGTGTGATGTTTCGGTCAATATCTTTATTTTCCTTTCAGAAATACATTGGCGTTTTGAATGTCAAGGGAAGTGATACAAATGCTGCAGCGGGCTATCAAGAACGCGAAGGCAAACAAGGTAAATACCTACTTCTGACATTAGTTTACTTATTAACTCTTTCTATACTGGCCATTATCTCCCCAGTCACTCCCCAGAAACTGGCCATTTGCATGGGTTTGCAAAAAATTCTCAAAAATAAACAAAACAAGATGCAGCCTTCAAACTCATAGGTTTTATTGTGAATATATTGCTAAAACATATGCCAAAGTTTGGTTTCATTGTTGTGAAAAAAAATAAAAATATGATGTCCAGAATTTATGGGTATATTTTACGCAATACGAACAAGGGGGTATGTATTTTGACTTAGAAGCATTTTTTCTTATGAAGGCTCTGTTTGCAACAAAACTGTTTCTGTTTACTTGTATGAAGATTGTGCTTACACAAAAACATAACAAATACAAACTGATTTTCCATTTGGTGGTCATGTAAGCATTGTGAACATGTCCGAAAAATCTGATCACACACCATGTGGTCGACATGCAGACCTGAACGGCCAGTGTATGGTGGCAGAGTTGGAAAATAGGAAAAGATGCCAATCCTTCATCAAAAACCGAAGAAAATCGTCATTGTAATAAGTTTGCTTTATTCTAAATCAAACGACTAGGATAGATGACAGACACAACGACAAACACATTCAATTCTATGTAAAACATACACAATGCTCACGTTAACAAGCTGGCCATAACAATGTGCCCATCGTGCATGAAGTGTGGCTTTGGTCGGATCAGTAGCCGTGCTTTGTCTGCGATACTAAACATGAAATTTTGTTAAAGCGACGATTTAGCAATGTTGTTGTTGCTGCTGCTGCTGTCTGTTCTTGTCACGACATCTCGTTTTTTTCCCTCCTGATTCTGAGAAGAAGCTGTTTAATTGTGATATCAGGCCCAGGAACCCCTGATTTTCACTTGGAGCATTCTCAAAGAAACTTAGCGTATGTTAAGAAAAATGAGTGTTCTCCACACTTTGTCTTTTGTTGTTCGTTGTCGTTGCATGTCTACCGTTCCACAGCCACCTACTATAGCTGATGGGGTCTATGTCGACCAAAAGAATGGGATTCACTGTAGGTCGAGTTCCTGTAGGTGGATTCTCTGTATACCTAAGACTTTAAAATTGGCAATCTTGTATACAGGGAATACCACAGGGTGTAGTTCCTGTAGCGTTTTGCTAATATCAATGAAAGTCACGTGATGCTTAGCGACATCGTTAGAATTTGATGTTTTTCGATCTTTTTTTTTATATTTCTTAGAAATTCGAGTATGGTTTGCAAGTTTTATTGAAAAACTGCACCCTGTGGGATTCCCTGTATACTAGATTGCCAATTTTAAAGTCTTAGGTATACAGGGAATCCACCTACAGGAACTCGACCTACAGACATAGACCCCATCAGCCCTACTATAAGTGCAAGTGTTAAATGACGTATTCAGGCATGAAAATTCTCCGTATTTTCCGTATTTCTGAAAAGAATAAACCGTATTTTTTTTTATTTTCCGTATTTTTCCTTTTTTAAAAATTTTTTAAAATTTTTTTAAATTTTTTTAATTTTTTAATTTTTTTTAAATTTTTTTATTTATTTATTTATTTTTTTTCCTAGTCATAGTTATAGTAAAATAGTTTTGGGGCCATGTTTGAATCCAATTTTAAGGCTCAGATAGCCCCAGATTGCACCAAATTGCACCCTTGAAAAAAAAAAATTCCGGGGGGGGGCATGCCCCCGGACCCCCCTAGAAGTCTTGGCGCTTCGCGCCTGCGAAACTTGGCGCTACGCGCCGGCGAAACTTGGCGCTATGCGCCTTCGAATTTTGTTTTCAGTATTTTTTTTTTTTTTTTTCAGTTTTCATGCCTGGTATTTCCACAAAAGACTGCTTTCAGAGAATCAGGTGATGCCAATGACAGGTAAGGACATGTGGTAATACATACTACGTTTTGGAACCAGGGAAAATGCAGCACAAATTATTTATCAACCAAATTGATTGACTTGTGCACCACGACAAAAGTTTTCTTTGATCCATAAAAGGTCTTTTGCCAGAAAAATTGCTCTGAACATCAAGTACCCTGCAAGGTGTCACACATTTACATTATTGAAATAAAAAGAAAACACACCAGTAACCAGGTTAGGTACTTAATATCTATAATCAATATCTCGGCACGTTACTGCCTTCTTCGGGATGGTAAGCTGAACATTATTGAACAAAATAATCGGTTTAGATTGTATACTTTGATTCCTGAACGAAGAAGCAGAGGTACTGCATACAACTAGGACTGTAATATCAGCTTTTGCCTGAAACACACACACATACACTTATAAAATTAATGCAATGTCATTGTATGAAGCCAGAACAATCACTAACTTACATAGTTGGTCACACAATTACCCATCACTGAACAATAAATCGAAGTCGGGTGGATTCAATGACTAAAGCAGTAAAGGCTTTGAAAAAACCCTCATCACAAAACATCCCCCCCCCCCCCCCCAAAAAAAAAAAAACTAAATAAATAAATGAAATAAAACAGGTTGTGTATATAGCGCAGTAAACACCATGCAGGTACAAGCAAAGATTTGACAGTGATTATCCTTGTTTTATATAGCACACATTTTCTAGTTTTGATCTCTCTCTCTCTCTCTCTCTCTCTCTCTCTCTCTCTCTCTCTCTCTCTCTCTCTCTCTCTCTCTCTCTCTCTCTCTCTCTCTCTCTCTCTCTCTCTCTCTCTCTCTCTCTCTCTCTCTCTCTCTCTCTCTCTCTCTCTCTCTCTCTCTGGAAAGTAATTTATTGACCTGTGGGTTATTTGCGTTTGTATACACATTGGTGATTCGTAAACTATGTTGAAAGAGATTGTCAAACAATATTATATGGGGTGTCTTAAAAAAAATTGTATATCAACAAAATCTGTCATTATTATCAGGCACACGGTTTTAACAAAGCTATGTCACGGAATGCAACATAAGTGGCTTAAAAAGTCGTGTTTTTGTGTGTGCAGGATATTCGCTAGGACAGGACCTCAAGCTGAACCAGCACAACAGCGATGCATTCTTCCATGGCTTCCACAAAAGTCTTTCACCTATAGCGGGCATTGCATACAGATAAATTCTTTAGACCAATTATACCTCTGTTCCCATGTTAAACATGGAATAATTCTGGACAAATGCGAGGACGTTAGCTTTTTTTTATTTTATTTTTTTTATCATTTTACTTATCATTAAAACTTGTTTAGATTTCGATTCGTAAACCATTTACAGTAATCCTTTGTTTTTTAACTTTGTTCATCTTACCACAGTCACTTCGTTGTTTAGATTTATCATTAAATTTTTTACCATTATGCAGGAAAAATGTAGAATAAAACCAGGAGAGCTTTCGGTAGAAGATATTTCCTGTGTCAAAAGTTAATGCTTATTCTGATTGATGGGTGCTCCAAACTAAGTTATTTTGACTGCCTTATTCGAATTCATTTCCAAGACAGGGCTGAGAAGTGGAGAAGCTTAGGAGAATATCGTAAAAATTGTCTGGGTGTTTATGCAAAACTTTCGAATATGTCAGATTTTACTTTAGAGATTTTAAATACTGTTAACTGACAGAAATGCTATAACTTCTACACCAATTGACTGGATAACTTCATATTCAGCATACTTAAACTTGATTTTATGCATGTGCAGTTCACAAAGTGGCAAATTTTTAGGTTGAATTATCTAACTTTTGCATCACCAATGACACCAACGCTTTCGTGTCTGAGGATTGCCCTGAACCTAGCTGTAACTGCATGCTTTCTTCAGGTCATCGATAGCCTGGGGGTTGAAGGGGATGTTTTTACATACTCAGACAATCAAAATAATCAAAAAGGTAAAAGCCTGAAGGGTTTAAATTAGGTAAAAATGGCTACCGCTCAATGTCAAAACTCGTTCTGTTTAGTCGACCCCCGAATTTGGAGAAAAAAATTAAAATTGCACAAAAGTCAGACCATTCAATTTACAAAATTGCCACTTACTGGAAAGGCAGAACATAAACTGAAGATAATGAATACCATATATAAAATAATTGGTTCAACAGATGCAGAAGTAATTTGTATGGTTGTGGGTGTCCTTTTTAGGGGGGTCAACCCTGTAGAAGAGACGATTTTCTTTAATTATCAATCCGTAATATATTGTTTGTTATGCATACAAGATTAACATTGACAAATACTTCAAGACTCCTCATTGATCTTAAGAAATGTTGTGGTTTTTTTTTGTTACTGACTGATTCACTTTCTATTCACTTTACTCTACATAAGTCACGACAAGAAAAGCAAGGGAGGTAATTTCTTCGGAAGAGGTAATTCTCTCCCCTCAGAACGATTGTTGTAGTTTGTTTGATTTTGTTCCCTTCTAATAAGTATTATTTAAAATAGATCTTTACATCTTGATGTGAAAGGCGCAGTACCCCCCTCCCCCCAGGATGTTAAATTCTAGGTTGTGTCCATGTAAAATCCTGATCCTAGTCAAGATCCGAGTTGGTTTTTCATGCAACTGTGCCTCTTTATGCCACTCAATTAGACATACTTTGCAATCCATAATTGCACGAAACTAAGTACAGGAAATACGTTGTTGTCGTGTTTTTAATATTACATAATGAAATAAAAAATGTCACAACTGGTTTCGTGTTGGGCTTTCTCTCTCTGTCTGAATCTCATAATTACTTACTTCTGAGGCCTGAAATGTGTTGCAGGCATTGTTCAGCTTACATTTATTGTTACAATTTTTGTGGATATGTTATTAAGTGTGTCTGTGTTTCTATCATTCGTTATCAGTGTGGTTAAAAAAAAAAGCACACGTCAAAGTAATTTACCCTTCATCATTATCAAAACATGCAGATACAGGTAATAAATATTTGTGATACTTTAAACAAATACAATGTTTGTTTGTTGCGTTTTTTCTTTTTTTCAGAGCAAACACACATCGTATTTGTTCAAACGTGTATATTCTGCACTTTCTAATACCCTGCATGGATCTCCAAATCAAGAATAATGAAAAGGCGTCTAATAGCCCTGCAGCACTCACACGAACATGATAGAAGCTTGCATGCATGCACCCAGGCTCGCTGTCTTCGGCTAAAAGAGCTTCCGTTGGATCTTCGCTCAGACAAATGTAGCTGTCTTGTCCACTTGCTCCTGTCGCATAGATCTGCAATGTGCAACATCGTCTTTGATTAATAAGTCTGAGGCACAGACAAACACACACGCGCGCACATTTGCGAGAGAATGCACGTCAGTCTATTCAATCAAACAGTATAAAAACATACCACAGACGTGGTGGTGGGAACTGGACATTCGCCGTATAACAAAATCAAGAGATTCATTTGTGTGTGTATGTTTAATCAAAAGTTCATCTTGCGCACATTCAGTCTATATTGTAACAGGACCCATCCCGTAAAAACTTCGAACAGATCTATTAAATTCTGAAATCCTTGACAAGTTTTTTTTCAATCATCTGTATCTGACCGAAGTAAAAAAATCAAAAAATCAGCCAGTACACGCATCTACCCCCTTACACGACAATACATATGTGGCGAAAAAAGGAATCGAGAGGGGGGGAACAAGGAATAAATTAGATCCAGAAATAATTCCACTTCATCATTCCAAAATTCAAGTGTGAAGTGATCAGATACTGTGGTAAAGATACGTGCTTAGTATCACAAATGAAAATACAAGCCCTAGGGATTTAAATCAAGGAAAAAATTAAAGTTAAGGAAAGATCAACAGAAATGTCGAGAACATGTAAAATATTGTACTTACAATCTGTTTCAGCATGCTCTTCGAATAATAATCTCCCAGTCAGCCTCGTGCTTACGACTTCGACAGGATGTTGCCTCTCACGCTGAGCCAGTACATTTGGAGTGAATTCAAAGGCCAGAGATGCAGTACAAGCACATTAGTTAGATCCAATTCATTTACATTGCTACCTTGCCCAATTTATGGCTATTTCTGTTGGTAACATCACACATGTGGCAAGCAGTGCTTGTTGCCGACTCTGCTGGGACAGGCAGCAGACGATTTTATTTAGGAACCAAATTCTGATTGGTTAAAACATAAAACCGGAACTCAAAGTACCACTTGTTCTTTGGAAGTATCAAATCAAGAACAGATAAGCAGGTAAATCTGAAATGGGTTCAGCACTTTTAAAAAATCGTAGTAAATCAGAAAACACAGTAAACGTTGGAAAAATCGTCCAGTATCGCTTCTACAGGTCTATACTTGGACAAAACATAAAGCAATTCAGTAAAGCTGACACTTCAAAATGTCTGTTTAGTTACACTTT
>NW_027125935.1:0-17083 GCF_037325665.1 Littorina saxatilis | reverse complement strand
TGTGTGCTCTGTGTGTGTGTTCTTGTTAAGACCGCGTCGTTTTGACTTTGCCCGAAAATGGAGCCGAATTGTTTTGACGCACCCCGTTGTTTTGACGTCACAACAACGGATGCCTCGATTTTCGAGCTTCCCGCCCTAAGATATACCATGTGACACAAGGATTTGATTTTATTGGTTCTGTCCAAACTATGATAATTTTGTCAGGGTGAGTGTGTGGCGAGTGTGTTGGGCTAGTGTTTGCGGTCAAAACAAGAACTGTAGTTTTTTGGGTTCCCCTGGCGACAACATTGAGAGAGAGAGCGAGAGAGAGCGGATTGCCGCGTGAAACCGTGATTTGACACGATGGCTGACGCCGACACGCGGGGTGAACGCCGCAGCCGCTACATTACCACAGACACAGGTGTGTATTATATTTATAGTACTTTGTTGTCCATTTTAGACGAAAAGACAGTTGACTGAGTTGTTTTTGAAATAGTGACGCGCCTTCAACTTTATCTTTCAGGTCTGTTGCCACATGGCTCTGACATTCCAAAATGGCTAACCTCGTTTTTTGGAATTTAGAGCTCACAATCCAGTGACAGTGACATTAACAAGAACTTGATCAGTCATTAATTATCAATGGCTTATCAAGTTGTTGTTACAGGTTACTATGCAAGAGTCTTATACATTAAAACAAATTATGGTGAGTGGTGCACAGATCTAAATACTCTTATACTGAGAAGGCACGATGCATGTTGGTTTTTTAACTTCCGAAAGATTCTGAGATTAGCTGTGCGTACAAGCGATCGAATAGCACTGATTTTATCAGTATTTATATAACTATGTTTTGTTTGTGTCAGTCTGTGCTTGTTTGCTGAATTTATGTGTAGGAGCCTGAGGCGGGTTGAGATCTAGCTCCAATGTTCAAATTTCAATCTCGCCTTAGGCCTAGTAGCTGTTGAATTAGGGAGACCGAATAAGTCAGTCACGGTGCGACTATATTTTTTTTTTAATTCGATTTATTTAATTAAAAACTCTTCACGTCCTGTACCGCACGACTTTGTTACTATACTTAGGAATGACCTCACAGGACGGAAGCGCTCTCTGTGCTTGAAAACCACATTTAGGTCACTTCCTTTGTAAACAAGCACATAGCTGCTCCGCGGTTCGTTCGTTTGGTGAACGTTTTGGTAGTTTGCAATGGATTTGTATTGATTTTTTTTTCACGGAGATTTTGGGACCATCTCTGGTGATGCTGATACAGTCAGTAAAGACAAATTTGGGGATATTATCGACGAATTAGGGGCAGAACAAGTGCTGGGACTCGAAGCAGACAATCGCTTGACATTGAAATTGTAAGCTTAATGTAGTTTAGTTTCATCTCCCCCGTCGCGATATAACCTTCGTGGTTGAAAACGACGTTAAACACCAAATAAAGAAAGAAAGTTTCATCTCTTTGTTCCACCATCACCCAGCCGACGCGGCGACTTCCTGGCGTGGCCGTAAAGTCCGGTTACTCGATCACGTCGCTCTCTGCTCTGTGCATCGTCAAATATGTTCATGCTTTTCACCTGTTGCACGTGAGTGAGTGGAGACTCGGCTCCCCCATAATCATGGTCCAACAGGCATGCGAATCATTAATTCTGCTTTTTACACGATGAGTCTTCTTCTGTCAATTTAATGCATACTAGTTACAAATTAAAATGACAGTATGATTTCTTCATTAATTAACTACTCATAATGATAATACATACATGTATTATACGTGTATACTTTACATACATGTTTTATAACATAAAACCCATAAATGTCATGTCTGACACACACAGATACCCACTTTCTGGTCATTTTCATCAAATCCTTACGGTACTGAGGCTTAGCAATAGGGAAATGTGTTCAGGACGTGAAGAGTTATTTGACCGGGCGAAGCTGGACTGACTTTGGACTTATCATGTATTGGAGCCATTCTTCCGTTCTGGGGACGAAATCCGTCTGTTGAAAAAAACAACAACTACTGTTTGTGTTTTACTTTACCCATACACACGCACACGTTTTTGTTCCTCTTTTTTTCTCTTCATCCTCTTTTTGTTCTGTTTTCTTCTCCTGTCCACGACATTACTGCTTCCCCTCAAACCTATGATGTACTTTTTCCGTGCATGGTTTATCCCTGTCTCTTCCCAGAGACCAGGCAGTCCGGTTACAGTAGCTCGGGTACTTTGTATCTCCCCCAAACTCATCAACTTAAGTTCATTACAGACAAAATAATTAGCATAGCCGCTAATTGAACAGTGTATAGGCTCTCTTTTTCTTTTCTCTCCTCGACATTCAACCCATGGTCCCCCTCGACCACTACCATCTTTGACGCAATGTCACTGTCACAGTGTCAGAAAACTCACTGCCTTCTTCGGCATCATACAATTCATCATCTGACAGAGACTCGTCAGTGGTAAGACATAATGCATTCTCATCATACTCCAAGTCCAACTCCTTTGGATCAGACACACCTGAATGACAATGCTTCTCAATTAAAAATGTACACATGCTTTTATGTGAGTTAGGGAAGTATAAATAGAGAATACTATGTATGGCTTGCTGTGTCGTACCAGATTTTCATGAGTTGTTTTTTTAAATATTGAACTGCGAGCGAAAGCGAGCTATTCACTATTTTAAAAAGCAACGAGTGTAAATCTGGTACAAAACAGCAAGCCATGTAGTATTCTGTTTATCCTACATACTGTACTTACGTGTATTTTACTGAAAATGTCCTGCAGTCGAGGCAGCTAAATTGAAGACGCTTGTTTTGGAACCTCGATCTCTTCTAAAGCCTCGTGCAATCTATTACGTCAAAGCAAAGAAACGTCACTCTGAAAGTGTGGCTTGACGTGTTAGTTCTAAAAATTCATCGAAGGTAATTAGCGAGCGCAATCTTTTTTCTTCTATAATGACGTTTGTCTCGGTGACTTTGGCATCATAAGCAGTGGAAAAACAGGTCCCTGCCAGACTTGCTTGACATGACCTCATTTACATGATATACACACGTGTGATTTGAACGATTATTATCTCACGAGTGTCTCTCTCACGTATGTAGGATGATATTATTAATCAAATGAAAATTTACTAATAAAATGTTCTATTATGTCACTAGTGGAACCAGGAGGCCGAGGCCAGAGATTTAAAACAAGGGAGTACTTCCCACATTTCTCATACGGCCAAAGAATGGTGCAGGCTGCACTGGCTAAGAGTCTACCTGCCATACCATTGCCAGATGACACCAGCAATCATCCAGGTACAATGTAATCCCATTTTTATTTTGTTGAAAGGCAAGATTTAACCAGAAAGTAAGGAACTAACTCAGGGGTTCCACTTATTGCACACACAAAAGTATACGCAGTTTTCAGCCTCCGTACACATTTTCACCGACATGTTGCATTTTGTCACGCAAAATTACAATTGCACTCAAAACACTAAATAGCCACGAAGAGAGCACCTGAACTCCCACCTCTGATTCTCCCCACCCGCCTTGTTCATCACTGTTAACACTCGTGTACTTATCGCCAGAGGCCATAGTACCAGTGCTCTACCGAATTGAATCTTTATTCCTTAGGTCACTGCCACCGGCGATAGCCTTATGAATGACCAGCTCTACCGAAGAGGAAGATTGCATTACATTTCTTTGGGGGGGGGGGGGGGGGGGGTCATGACATGAGTCAGAATAAATAATTGATCCTGCTGTGTTCAGCAAAACAATGGTCTGCCTTATCACACATGCCATTAGTTTGGTGCACTGCCGATTCAGTTTACAGGCCAGGGGTGTCCGGGTCTACTCTGATTACATCGGACTGACCCACAGTGATTGTTTTTCAGGCTGAAATATCTTCCATTTAGCGCCATGCAAATAGTTCAGTTCCTCGCTTAGAGGCCTATTACCTGTACAGAGCCACTGCAAAACGCAAACAGACCGATCTGTCGTCGGAAAGTGAAAGAACAGAATCTGATGAAGGGACTTCTTTTAGTTACCTATCATCATCATGTCCAGTGATGGCGCTAGTACTTTTTTCAAACCGGTACGCAAACTTTTATGAAGCAAACAGTCCAGAAAAAAACGGTAGGCTGGTCATTGGAACCAGTTAGAATCCAGCTCAGAGTACTGGTTTTATAGTTTTGCCAGCGAAAAAAGACCGGTAGTTCTAAAAATCAACGGCAGCCAATTTTGTTCCGGGATTTTTTCGTTTCAACCGGTAAAATACCGGTAATTACCGGTTAACGCCAACACTGCATGTCTTCTCAATCGTAGTGAGAAAAACACACTTCTCCTTCGCGTTTTTTCCCCCAATTAAGTTTGTAATGGTACGCGTTTTCCCCGGCTCATACGCATTTTTTCAGTCATGTTGTGTATGCAAACGCAAAAAGCAAAAACCCAGTGGAACCCCTGACTAACTAACTGTTATGCAATACTTCTGGAGGGGTGATCACACTACAGTTAACACAGTTTAGTTATGACTAAGATATGTAGTTAAATTGCTATTCTGATACACATTGGAGAATTCAGGGTTATGATTTGATAGTCTCACATGTACATGGACCTATTTCGGTCATAAGGCCATATATGTCAACGGAAGCTGCTCAATATCCTATATATATATTTACAACAATAAAGCATGCTTCCTGTTTCATCACCGTGGATGAATTAAGTGCTTGCATGCACATACCTGGTCAGGTTTGCTTCTGTTACTGGTCGACAGACGATATAGTTTGTACAAAAACTAAATTCTTGCCGTCTATGAAATACATCCCTGGTAAAAATTCAATTCCTGCAACACACCTTGCAAAACTAGTAGCTGCAGTCTAGCAGACGGTCTTTCCAGTGCTTTGTAATGAATCGGCAATATTGCCTTTGCCTATGCAACGCTCATATATATGCAGATCCCAATCTGATGAATGGACTGACCCACAGTTAACAGAGAAAATAGAGGACCCACTAGAGAAAATGCTGAATTCTTGGGATGTAGTCTGATGATAGACGGAAGACAGACAATAGACGGAAGACAGACAATAGACAGAAGATAGATGGAAGACAGACAATAGTTGGAAGACAGATGGTAGATCGAAGACAGACAATAGACGGAAGACAGACGATAGACGGAAGACAGACGATAGATGGAAGACAGACAATAGACGGAAGATAGACGGAAGACAGACAATAGACGGAAGACAGACGATAGATGGAAGACAGACGATAGATAGAAGATAGACGGAAGACAGACAATAGACAGAAGACAGACAATAGATGGAAGACAGACAATAGACGGAAGACAGACAATAGATGGAAGACAGACGGAAGACATACAATAGACGGAAGACAGACGGTAGATGGAAGACAGACGATAGACGGAAGACAGACGATGTAGTCTGACGATAGACGATACATATATATACGGACGTTCAACCAGTATTTGGCTTCAGCTTGATTCAGGAACAAGAGGGCGACTGCAACTGAGTCGCATGTATAGACAAACCATAATGCCTTTCTCCAGTCCAGTCTATGAAATAGGACTTACAGCTGATCTAGCTGGACTCTACGCAAGCTTCAGTACGAATGAAGTAAAATCTCCCATATCAAATTTATTATACACAAATATGAAAACAGTTAACTAGACTGTTCTAACTGTAAACCAACGTAAAGGGGAAATATGAAGCTCAAAAACAGGTTAAGTCCCAAGCATCATGCAACCACAGGCGCTTTCTGTCTGTCTTTCCTACAGTTGACTGCAGCTTCGAACCACAGGCGCTTGTGACAGAGGACTCTATAAGCAGCCATCACTCAGTTGACTCCCAAATGGTGAGTTTTTATAGAGTAGATTATTTGTTGCCCTGTCTGAAGATATTTTGTTTTTGCGATTTGATTTGTTAAATGTTTGACCTGCATTACTTGTGAGTTTCCTGTGATGACCAAGGCAATGAAATATGTTTGCTATCTGCAGTCTATGTTCTTTTGCCTCTGAAAAACATGCATCAGAGTTGTGCATTCTTTTTCAGCAACTGGTTCTTTTTCTCAGACAAAATAAGGCATTTATAATGAAAAAAGAACAAAAATATACGGTCGAAACAGATCACCAACAAAGGCTAACAAGTTCAGTTGAGTTGCCAGTTGGAAGGAACAGCGAAGAATGTCCCAGTTACTTCCTCAGTCGTACTCTTTTTGATTGTTCGATTTGGCAATTCTGAATGATGGCAGGAACTGAAGTGCGCCAGGCAGTATCAGCGAAGTCCTCTGGCTCATTTTCTGTGCCCACGAAAGCTTCCAGGTAGGCTATTTGTCGGTATCGGCGGACTGCATAATAATGTTGTCGAAGCTCAGTCTCGCTTACGACGCATCCAAAATGGCATCCTCCGACGGTGCTGTGACTGTGTGAAAGATGTCTTCAAATCACTTAGCACATTTGAAAAAATCCTATGTAACAAGCTGACCAGGATTGAGATAATCGGAAAACGTGGCCGAATTGTCCCAATTCTCATGACTGCACAGGTGAAAGCAGCTGTGGAACTGCTTGTGCAAAAAAGGGATGATGCTGGTGTCAGCGGCTCCAACAAATTTGTGTTTTCTTGCTCATTCTTTCAGTCGGAGGGGCACATTCGGGGATCTGACACGCTTCGAAAGTTTGTGACATCAGCGCAGTTGGCAGAGCCACAGTTCATCACATCTACTTCACTTCGAAAGCAGGTTGCTACTCTGTCCCAGATAGTCAGTTTGAAGGACAACGAGCTGGATGCCCTTGCTCAGTTTATGGGACACCGCGAGTACTACCGCCTCCCATCAGACATGATGCAGTTGGCCAAAGTCAGCAAATTACTCCTTGCCCTTGAAAAGGGGAAGCTGCAAGACCACCAGCGCTGCACCCTGGATGAGATGGAAGTGGCTGAAGATGAAGCCATCACCTCGGATGAGGAGGCAGGTATGTGTGACATTTTGAACATGAATTCCTTTTCCCGCAGTGGGGCACTGCGGTTATGAAATTAAAGGCCCCTCCTGTTTTTGGAACCGCAGGAGCTTTCTAGTTTGCTGTTAGGTAGATTTTTGGTTCCTCTTTCCTGTCATGCTCTCTTTTTCTTCATGAATTCTTTTCTTTTTTCTGCCTTCTTGCTCATTCACCTGTATTTTTTCCAAAAATCTCTTCTCTTGCCGCTTGTCTCGCGATTCATGTATAGTTTAATCTGTTAGTGTTCTGATGTAAGTCCAGCAGTAGATAGGTTAAGCCTATTTTAACATACTGGAAACTGGTAATCTTCCAGTAGGTATTAATTTAGTTTTACTAAAGCCTGCTGGGACACAAGTAATGGGTTAGTGCATTTGTAAACAGGAATCGCTTGACAAGTGGCCCCCTTCATCCCCCCCTTCCTCGTCCTGATATGGCTCTGCGTAGTCGGCTGGACGTTAAGCAACAAATAAACAAACAAACATGAATTCCTTTGCTCTTTTTGCACAAAATGAACACAGCTAGACTATCTCTAAATCTAGTATTGTAATAACCTTTTTTTTGTATTCTTAAATTCATCTTCTTCTCCTTCTGCTTCTTCTGCCTCTTCTTCTTCTTCTAAATTGGGGGGCTGGGATGGCTCATTCGGTACACAGCGTGGACTACATATAGTTCCTCTGACTCTCATAGTCACAGGTTTGAATCCCGGTCTCCCTCTCTCTGGTATCGCCTTTGTTGTGGCTAGTGACATTGAACCACCAATACAATTTTATTTCAATCAATCAATATGAGGCTTATATCGCGCGTATTCCGTGGGTACAGTTTCTAAGCGCAGGAATTTTTTTTTCTTTTCAATTTTTATTCAAGGCGCAGGGATTTATTTATGCCGTGTGAGATGGAATTTTTTTACACAATACATCAAGCATTCACATCGGCCAGCAGATCGCAGCCATTTCGGCGCATATCCTACTTTTCACGGCCTATTATTCCAAGTCCCACGGGTATTTTGGTGGACATTTTTATCTATGCCTATACAATTTTGCCAGGAAAGACCCTTTTGTCAATCGTGGGATCTTTTACGTGCACACCCCAATGTAGTGTACACTAAGTGTATTTGTTTTAAATCTAAATTGAGAACGTTCATACTTCAATGCACACTACAATGTGATATATTGTGCTAACATTAATTTGCATTACACAATAAAGCAAACATTAATACTACGGTACTTACTACATAAACTTTTGTACTTGCGATCTAGGATTTTATCTATTCTATCATATTGTAACTATTATTTACAGAATTTGTTGAAAAGGGTCACAGCCCTATTCCAGAACGATCTGCATCAGGAAGGTTCGCAACAAAAGACTCTTTGGCACCGCCACATAACCAGCCCTCTCCGCCTATGCATCAACCTTGTCCTGCTACAGCTGCACCTGACAGTAAGTCTTCTTCTTCTGTGTACGCATGCTATCAACTACAGTACTGCAAGCACTCCCAGTTTCGGATAAAAACAAATGCGATTGGTCACTTTGGCAGAAATAACAACTGTGAACAGAATGTTGATAGTAAAAGAAAGTAAGGAAGCAGGAAAGATGAGCCGGTGCCTACCTAACAGCAAACTAGATAGCTCCTGGTGTTCAAAAACAGGAGGGGCCCTTAATTTAAGTCCGCAGCGCTCCACTGCAGTAGGTGACAGTAAGGGACAATATGGGCTGAATCCATCCCATCTACATGGTGTTGGAGTGGGGACAGGACATATTTGAATGGCGATGTCGCTGTTCAGTGTCTGAAAGTCTCTTAAGTTTGTAGTTGCAAACATGACTTTTCTTTCTCTCTCCCCCCCCCCCCCCCCCTCCTCACTCCCACAAAGTAACATAGTAGATTTAATTTCTTATTTGTAGCTGCCATTCCATGTAAAAGTGAATACATTTACTTATTTAGTGTAAACTTGTCACCCTGGCATGAGGTAATATGACCGGCACGGTTGGCCTAGTGGTAAGGCGTCCGCCCCTTGATCGGGAGGTTGTGGGTTCGAACCCCGGCCGGGTCATACCTAAGACTTTAAAATTGGCAATCTAGTGGCTGCTCCGCCTGGCGTCTGGCATTATGGGGTTAGTGCTAGGACTGGTTGGTCCGGTGTCAGAATAATGTGACTGGGTGAGACATGAAGCCTGTGCTGCGACTTCTGTCTTGTGTGTGGCGCACGTTATATGTCAAAGCAGCACCGCCCTGATATGGCCCTTCATGGTCGGCTGGGCGTTAAGCAAACAAACAAACAAAAAATGAGGTAATATCACAAGGGTTATTCATGTTTTTGTATTTGTCAGATTCTGCTGATGATGAGGAAGCACCAGAAATCCAAAGGAAGTTTCAACGGTGTGCTGCTGACAGCAGTGCATGCTCAAACAGTTCAGTATATATCTTTCTCCTTAGTCAACCAATTTTCCATGGGGGCGCGACTGGAGATGGATGAAGGTCAGGGGGTTCCTGTGTTCGAGTGGGAACAGCTTGAATTTAACTCACAGAGTTGTTTGTGTCCAACACGCTTGTCGGAGGTGTTTTTTTACGGCGTCAATGTTGGGGGGTGGGTGGGGGTTAAGGATGAGGGGTAGAACTGCATTCGTTGATGCATTTTGATTGTCTTACATCTGAAATGTATTTGTACCTTTGAAGAATAGTTCATTCCTGTACACTCATAACACCGAACACACGTTTATTTATTTTGAACATAACATAATTAATACAATAAATAATTAATTATAATTTTATTATGTCCCCAGGCGAGCCCCCTTCCTCCTGGACATTCTCTCCTGTTGGTGTGGCAATGATGAACACAAGATGCAGTGTATTCACACAGATCACTTCTCCTTCAGCGTCATCTAACGAAAGTAAGCTTTATTGCATATAAATTAATTTAGAAACATGCTGGCGTCACCCCCCGCGGGTTAGGGGGAGTCCCATATTGGTTGGGACTAGAAAGAATTTACCCGATGCTACCCAGCATGTCGTAAGAGGCGACTAACGGTTCTGTTTCTTCTCTTCTTTTGTCTTATTTCTGCCTTACCAGTCCTTTCACCTATATTTCCTTCCAAGAAAACTCTCCCTACTATTCCCTGCAGTTTTCCAATTCTTTTCTTGTTGTCTTATTTCTACCTGACTGGATCCATCACCTTTATTTCACTTACCAAAAGTCTTCTTTTCCACATCCTTATTTCTCTGCACCCCGCATGTCGTATGAGGCGACTAACGGATTCTGTTTCTCCTTTAACCCTTGTTAAGTGGTTCTTGTATAGAATATAGTCAATGTTTGTAAAGATTTTAGTCAAGCAGTATGTAAGAAATGTTTAGTCCTTTGTACTGGAAACTTGCATTCTCCCAGTAAGGTCATATATTGTACTACGTTGCAAGCCCCTGGAGCAATTTTTTGATTAGTGCTTTTGTGAACAAGAAACACTTAACAAGTGGCTCCCTCCCATCTCCACCCTTTCCCCTATCTCATCTCCCCCTTTCCCTCGTCGCGATATAACCTTCGTGGTTGAAAACGACGTTAAACACCAAATAAAGAAAGAAAGAAATGCTGGCGTCATGTACGGACGATTAACTAAGCGCCCATTACCTAGTTGTTGAATGGCCGCATTCCATAGTGGAAACTCTTGTGTTTAGTTATTTGACAACGAAATTGATATTTAAAAGCATATGTCTTTTAGCTGTTGTTCTTTTTTTGCTATTTTGCATAATCTATCAAATGATTTGAAATAAAGATAAGCCAGCTGAGAAAATCTATCATCTTTTTTTTTCCCCAAGGTTCAACTGACAATGAGTACCTACCTGAACAGTGGAGCCATTCCAAACCAAAGAAGCTCAAATCAAAGGCAACGCGCAACAGTGAGTGGAAACATAATCATTGTATTTATACCTCTTCTTTCTCTTTGTGAACTGAGCTTTAAGGAGCTGACTCAATCCACACAAAAGTTATTCCTTTAAAGTAGAACAAAACCAGTAAACTAGATAGTTATTGTGTTTTTGAGTAAGGTAATATCCTTCTCTGAAGCACTTGGAAGGAAAAATAGAGCCTGTTCATAACGTGTTAACTGTTAATCTAACTAGGAGCGTATAGTTATTGTGTTTTTGAGTACGGTAATACCCTTCTCTAAAGCACTTGGAAGGAAACATAGAGTATGTTCACAGACCTGTTTACCCTCCCGGAATTATTACGGATTTAGGGTCTAAATTCCGGTATTACGGAAATCTACCGGAAATTCCGGTCACGAGAACCATTTCCGTGTGTGAAAATTTAAAGTCGAAATTGTAGTACTAGTAGTCACCGGGATTTTGATTTCCCGGAAACCCTTTTAGCTCAAGGCCGACCGGAACAGCCTTGTCTGCGCATGTGCAAAAACAAGGTATTTGTCGGTCAACGCGTGGTTTTTGTGCATTCGGTCCGATCGACATGGGTCGTAAGCGTAAGGCCGATCTCTCTGGGGACAAAATGCCAACCAAAAAAGCTCAAGTTGTACAGGAATATCGGCAAAACTATCAAGTCAAGTGGCAGTGTCTGGCGAAGTCTAAGAAGAGCGAATCACTTGCATTTTGGTGATCGAATTGAGATCAGTGCAACAACAAAGCTAGTCAGTCATGAGTCACTGCAGTCGTTCGTCCGCGAACCAAGCGAACGTGTCCCGAGGTTAGACGCAGCATTAGTTTATTTACAAAATGCAGTACACAAATGAACATGGAAACAAACAAATTGTGTTTGGCAAAACATGAGCCTGCTTCGCATCGAGTTTATTTGACCAGTATGTCTGTGCTTCGACATTATCTCTTGCTACGGTCAGTGACTTGTGCTGTTGCCGGAATTTGAAAGTCTTTTTGAGTCTAAAAGTGATCTCCATTAATCTTTCTCCAATATAGCAAAGATCACAGTTCTTTGAATTGAAAAACTTTAAAGAAAATCTTTAAATAAAATGAACGAGCCGGTCCACAAAAAAAAAAGGTAGCTTCTGGAGAGTGTTTTTATGACTGGTTTTAATGCAGGATGTAAACAGGTCTGTGTTCATAACGAGTTAACTGTTAATCTAACTAGGAGCGGCATTTTGTCAAAGAGCAGTTCAAATCCGTACGTGCTTTAACATATCAAAATGGCCTTCTGCTGTCGCTCAGTTTTCTTGATTCAAAACTAAGCAGTAAATTGTATAATTATTTAAAAATGAATAAATAAGTGGATCAGTTAACAAGTGCAATGGCTAACTGACCTGCCACTTCTCATGCCCATTCGTGGCTTCTGTCCCATGCTTTGAAAATGAATGTGTACAGGGTCTGTAATTCCGGTTTTAATTTAGATTTGAAATCTTTTGTAATTGATGGATTACGCCCACATACACTTCCGTGTATTAGAGGCGGGGACGGGAGTCCCAGGAATTGGAAAAAAGAGGAGGTACTATATCTAACTTACATTGAACAACCAAAATGTAAGCAGCACTAAGATTGACAGTGAAAATGTGACAGTTTTAGTGTACTAGCTTTAGTGCCACGAAGAAGAATCAGAACAAATGTTGACTCGGGAAAATAAATGTCCATGCCCAATCAAGATTCGAAATAGAGACACTGAGATCACGAGTTGTCGGCCTAGACCACCAGACTACCCGGCGCTCATATTGAGTTGGCATGATTGTTCCTTATAAAGTTTTAATCCGATAACATATTTAACCTTTGTATCTCCGGTAATAGGTCTTGTGATATCTGTGTCCACAAAGGTTCAAGCCAGCCATGTCGACTGTGGTTGGAGGAGGAGGTGAAGGCAGTGGAGGCTCATTTGTTAAAATATATCGCCACGCAAGTGCTGCCAAGAAAAGAGGATATCCAGAAGTGCCTTCAGGCTGAAGAGACTCTGATAATTCGTACCTGGCTACACGTCAAGAACTATACATGTACGAAACAGGATTACTGCTTTGCAAAGAAATCAGCGAAACTAAATAATGTTCAGCTTTTCAGCTACTGATCATCTTTCCAATGTTGTTGCTGATCACTACCACTAAGTGGATATATATCTAGTGCAGGTTTGTGTCTTGAGCTGTACTGGACAATGATTTACACATTTATCTTTATTTGTTTTTATTAATTTTGACTATGAGCACACTGGTGGTTGTGTTTTATGTTAAATGATTTATTTAGTATGTGTTTATGCAAATCATTTTTGGCATTTTGAATAAGCTAGATGTGACCTTTCTTAGCACTGATCCAAAGGTCAGTTTAATATGCGGTCAAAACAATGATGGTGGAGGCAGTTGGCTATTTTTAATTCATTTGCATAGCAAAAACGAGGCTATATATGTATTGACAACTGACCACCTATTGAACACTCAAAACTTTTCAAATAATGGAAGCTTTCATGATAAAAACTTGTCTTGGTTATGAAACCTATGAACACTTATAAAATGCATGTGATTACATCAGCAAAACAAAACAAAATATAAGCAAGTGAGTCATATTCTTTGTGGCTTTGCCCTTGTTTAACTGTATTATCATTATTTATTATCATGAACACAGACTACCATAAGGTCCGCTACCCCCCCCCCCCCCCCCCCCCCCCCCCCCCCCCCGCGGGTTAGGGGGAAGAATTTACCCGATGCTCCCCAGCATGTCGTAAGAGGCAACTAACGGATTCTGTTTCTCCTTTTACCCTTGTTAAGTGTTTCTTGTATAGAATATAGTCAATGTTTGTAAAGATTTTAGTCAAGCAGTATGTAAGAAATGTTAAGTCCTTTGTACTAGAAACTTGCATTCTCCCAGTAAGGTCATATATTGTACTACGTTGCTAGCCCCTGGAGCAATTTTTTTATTAGTGCTTTTGTCTTCTTCTTCTTGTCGTTCGCCAATGTTAAACTTGGAGTCCAGCTCTGGTAGTGCTTTTGTGAACAAGAAACAATTAACAAGTGGCTCTATCCCATCATCCCCCCCCCCCCCCCCCTTTCCCCGTCGCGATATAACGTTGAACGGTTGAAAACGACGTTAAACACCAAATAAAGTAAAGATAAGGTCCGCTATTAGGAAAGTCAAAACAATCAAAGTGTCATATGCACTTTGTCATCGTGTGTGACATTTTATTGAGAGAGAAACAGAATCCGTTAGTCGCCTCTTACGACATGCTGGGGAGCATCGGGTAAATTCTTCCCCCTAACCCGCAGGGGGCGTACAGTACTTCTTTGGGATAACAAGGGTAAGGATTGCTCTAATTAAGGTTGGCTGAGCAATATATAACAGCAATTTCGCTCAAATCGGCCAAAAACAAGGCCCGAAGGCATCGTAGGCATAGCCGTTTTAACTTTATTATCATTATTATTTATTATCGTGACCACAAACTACCATAAGGTCCGCTAGTAGGAAAGTCAAAACAATCATAACGTATCATAAACACTGGGTCATCGTGTGATCATTATTATTTATTATCGTGACCACAAACTACCATACGGTCCGCTAGTAGGAAAGTCAAAACAATCATAACGTATCATAAACACTGGGTCATCGTGTGTGACATTTCAATGTCAACACAATGATAGTGGTGTTTCACATGTAATGATTGATTTCGATTTTAAGTGCTCTATCCCTTCTCCCCCCCTTTCCCCGTCGCGATATAACCTGCGTGGTTGAAAACGACGTTAAACACCAAATAAAGAAATAAAGAATAAAGAAAGATTTTGAGTGTATATAAAGCGTATTTATGGTACATTTACTTTTGGCTCTTTAGATCAGCTTAATTTGGTATTTCATGGGCATCGGTCAAAAGGTCACTTCAGCATGTGCTGTCAAAACAACGATGGTGGAGGCAAATGGCCTATTTTAACAGGATGTTTGAAGATTTGCTTTTTCAATTTTGTTTGAGAGACAAGAAGTTGGAAAATAGTTTTATTGTATGTTTCTTTGTCACCTGGGGCAAAATTATTCAATCGTCGCTATACGTTTGTTGGAAGCTATAATACAAAGGATAAATTGGCAGTTTTCTTACTTTCTGTTAGAAACAAAAGTATATTTTTCATTTGTTGCAATTGAAAAAGCATAGACCTTACTAAAGATGCTGCTAGTTGTTTTGATTGTGTGGACTATTCAGTGGAGTGTTTTAAATAATCTGTATATATATATATATATATATATATATATATCTATATGCCAATTCTCATGCCTCACAGTATTTTAACATTGGTTTATTTTCCATGTTACAAATATGTAATCATATGACTCGAGACTACCTTACTGTGTTATATTGCATTATTATCATGAACGCATTAGGCCCACTTATAAGTTTAAAGAAAGTCAAAGCCGTGTATTGTTCCTTTCAGAACAATGTTATACACCGGGTGTGCATTATGTGTTTTCATTATTTTTAATCATGAGCAGTTTCATATTTAATTATTTATTTAGAGTGTGTTTGATTTAGCTTAATTTGAATTTTGTTGGACATTGGTCAAAAGTTCAGTTTATTATGCGCGGTCAGAACAATGATGGTGGAGGCAATAGCCTATTTTTCAACAGGTTTGAAGGTTTTGTTTGAGAGAAATAAATCTGTCTTTTTTTCTTTGTCATGTTGGGCAGAGTTATTCAATCGTTGTTATACGTTAAGTTCACTGAATTCTTAAATCTAATGTAAGCGCTGTTTAAGAGGTTTTGAAGGTACAAAATACACTTTTTTTCTCTGTTCTCTTTAACAAGATATTCAGATTTGTTTTTCTTCTTTATTTTAGTTTGAGACGAGAAGTTGTACATGCATTCTATTTCCTGTTCCTTTGTCAACTGGGGCAACATTCAATCACTGTTATAGCCTGGTTGTAAGCTATAACAGTATAAATTCACTGCTTTTTAAATGTCTGCAAAAAGCAAATGTCACCGTTTTGTTGCATGCCATTGAAAAGGAATAAAAACTACCAAACGTTATTTTGCAAAACATGCTTATTGTTATGATTTGACTGATTGTGTTTGTATGTGGATGTGTGATCACAGGATTGCAGATTGCATGGACATAATCGCCACAGGGAAAATCATTCAAATCCTTACTCCGAAAGTTAACAAAAAGCTATTATTGTCTCAAGAAGAGAAATTGTTTCTACAACTGAACACACAGACTGTAAAATGCATGTGTATACAAAAGCAATTATGCTAAACAAGCCCATCATTAAATGAATGGAAGTCAAAGTAAATAAAATAAAATGCAATTTCAAATGTGAAGGTATCTTAAAATGTCGATGAACAAACGCAAGGGAACTGAGCGCCATCATAAAAATACCTTTCATTACAAGAAGGAAAAAAAAAACGTAACTGACAGACTGATTCTAATATAGGTCCCTGATAACACTTATAGTATCCACCACCTTCAAATATGATAATTAAACTTCATTTTAAAAAGCTTCATGATTATGCACTGCAAAGTAAGCTACACGTTTTGTTTAGCTGTTTCGTACACATAAAAAAAGGCTTTGTGATTCTTTGGTCTAAGTGCCAATAGAAGGTTTTGAAAGGAGCAAGTTAAAATGTAAAGGCACACTACCTTATATCATATATATACAATATCACACTACCACGGAAAGTCAATACAATGCATACCCAGGTCAAAACAACGTTCACACACGAGTGTGTATCGTGTGTATCATCTTTGTCAACACAATGCAGGCGGTGTTTCAGTTTATTGAAATACTGAGTGTATGTGAGTGTAATTATGCACATTCACTTTTGGCCAATTTAAATGAGCTTGATGTGGAATTTTGTTATCTATTGGTCAAACGGTCATTTCAACCGGCACTGTCAAAACAACGATGGAACTGGCCAATAGTCACAATAACGAGGGGAAAACATGTATACCCCGGTCAAAACAACGTTCACACACGAGTGTGTATCATCTTTGTCAACACAATGCAGGCGGTGTTTCAGTTTATTGAAATATTGAGTGTATGTGAGTGTAATTATGCACTATCACTTTTGGCCAATTTAAATAAGCTTGATGTGGAATTTCTTATCTATTGGTCAAACGGTCACTTCAGCAGGCACTGTCAAAACAACGATGGGGCCGGCCAATGGTCACAATAACGAGGGGAAAACAAGTATGTGTGTGTGTGTGTGTGTGTGTGTGCGTGTGTGTGTGTGT
>NW_027125934.1:0-15554 GCF_037325665.1 Littorina saxatilis | reverse complement strand
ATCTCGAGCAATTCAAAAGTGACCAGGAACTTACTCGGCCATTCAGTCCATGCCTGAACCCTCTTCCGAAGTTGGACGCGCCTTTGCGCACGTGTCCGGCCCCTTTTATCACCCCTCTGCCCACGGTCCTCAGCCCACGCCTCACGTGTCTGACCCCAGTCCCCACTCCCCGTCCCAGGTTTCTGAAGAAGTTGGCTTCTGTCTCCGGCACCAGGATCGCTGCCACTACCAGTATGGCGAGAAGGAAGACTGCTTTCATCTGGGTAGAGAGATATGGCAATTTGAGACACGACAAGACCGCCCTACAGTGGGCGAAGAGAGGCAGGACAAGGGAGTACAAGCGCTCGAGCGACCTGGTCTGAGGTGCACGAAGCGAAAGTGGGTGCCATACAAGTGGGTGGGAGCCAGCCGCGGGGTTCGATTGGTTGACATTGAGATTTGTAGTGATTTCAACCCAATCAGACCCCGCGACTGGCTCCCACCCACTTGGGGGGCACCCACTTTTGCTTCGTGCACCTCAGCTCTGGATCTTAACATTGAAACAGTCGGTACATCTGACGCCCGCATGCAGCAGGAAAGATTCGCCTTCAGCAATTCAAATGACCATAATTATGAAAAAAAATATTCAAAATGAACACTAATTAACCAATAGGCTGATAATGCGGTACAACAAGCTACGCGTGTGAGCAATTATTCCATAGATTTGTGAAAAGGACAAGCACAAGGACAGATTCACTTTAACTTTGTGGTTCCGTCCTCCTGGCGTACCATTTTGATCAACGCAGATCTGACCTGGCGTGTACATGCGATAAATGCATCTTCCAACTTAGACACATACCAACATGTCGACGGCCTGGCCTATTTCTGTGCATAGGGGGATTGTTTGGCTAAATCCACAACCTACATGGCGCTTTTGTCAATCTATGAATGTAATTATTTTAGCCACACACATGAAATTTAAGTTGGGGATTTTAGTCACAGGTCCCGAGACCGAGCCCACTTTATTTTGAGTCCACTGGCCTTGTCCACCTTTTTTCCTGATAGATTTGCTATCAAGGATCTTTTAAGGCCACTTCTAAAAAGGCACGCTACAGCACTGACAAGTTTTCATCGAACAAATAAGTATTATTTTGTCCAAGTGGCAGTAGGCCTATGCCTTTATCTCATGCCAAAAGCGCGAACAGATGTGTGAACGCAGAAGGATTACATCTTACACTGTAATAGCCAACTTGCACAATACCCCGCTTGAATAGCTATCCGGTGCAAAAGATGAGAAAAGTTCACTTCCCTGCGGTCAAACTGTTTGCTCTCACAAGCGCTGGTTTTCTCTGGCTTGTGTTAAAAATAAAAAAATAAAAAAACTCGATCGCCTTTCCTTTGTGCACGGGTCATGCTTGGGTACTTTGAACGAACTTTAGGATTATTCTTGCGGCTATCATTGACGCAGCCCAGCTTTTTCCTCAGATAAGAGAGCTTGCAAAAGACGGAGTGGTCTCCTCCGGCTATTTAAAACACACAAAAACTGTTAATATTTGTTTGTCTACAAACGTTCTGCCAATCCCTGTTTGTTTGTTTGTTTGCTTAACGCCCAGCCGACCACTAAGGGCCATATCAGGGCGGTGCTGCTTTGACATATAACGTGCGCCACACACAAGACAGAAGTCGCAGCACAGGCTTCATGTCTCACCCAGTCACATTATTCTGACACCGGACCAACCAGTCCTAGCACTAACCCCATAATACCACGACCTCCCGATCACGGGGCGGACGCCTTACCACTAGGCCAACCGTGCCGGTTGCCAATCCCTACTGATGGCTATTATTTCAAATGCATAAAGGTACTACTCTATCTTTATCTTATTTCTTAATCTAATAATGAAGATATCTACATGGCGCAAATCCTAAAATAGTTCTAAGCGCCTCACAAACACGAACACATTTACTATTTCAAAGTTCTCTGTGCTTTATTATTTTTACATTTAGTCAAGTTATGACTAAATGTTTTAACATAGAGGGGGGAATCGAGACGAGGGTCGTGGTGTATGTGTGTGTGTATATGTGTGTGTGCGTGTGTGTGTGTAGAGCGATTCAGAGTAAACTACTGGACCGATCTTTATGAAATTTGACATGAGAGTTCCTGGGAATGATATCCCCGGACGTTTTTTTTCTTTTTTTCGATAAATGTCTTTGATGACGTCATATCCGGCTTTTTGTAAAAGTTGAGGCGGCACTGTCACACCCTCATTTTTCAATCAAATTGATTGAAATTTTGGCCAAGCAATCTTTGACAAAGGCCGGACTTCGGTATTGCATTTCAGCTTGGTGGCTTAAAAATTAATTAATGACTTTGGTCATTAAAAATCTGAAAATTGTTAACAAAAAAATTGTACGATCCAAATTTACGTTCATCTTATTTTTCATCATTTTCTGATTCCAAAAACATATAAATATGTTATATTTGGATTAAAAACAAGCTCTGAAAATTAAAAATATAAAAATTATGATCAAAATTAAATTTCCGAAATCGATTCAAAAACTATTTCATCTTATTCCTTGTCGGTTCCTGATTCCAAAAACATATAGATATGATATGTTTGGATTAAAAACACGCTCAGAAAGTTAAAACGAAGAGAGGTGCAGTAAAGCGAGCACAAAAATTGCACAGCACAATTACCGCTACCGCGCCAAACAGGCTCGTCACTTTCACTGCCTTTTGCACTAGCGGCGGACTACGTTCGGCCTTTATTCTGTGAGTTCCACAGCTTGACTAAATGTAGTAATTTCGCCTTACGCGACTTGTTTTTTTTTTTTAGATCTAGATCTGTGTTATGATTTTTTAAGTATTTTTTTTTTAACTGATATGATACCGATCCATTCAATAATCAGTCTTACCTTGAGAAGATCAGAGGTCGACGGTTGCACAATGGGTCAGTGGCTTCAGAATGAACTAACAATGCAAAGCACCTGACAGTGTACTCGTTTTTATACCAGATTCCGTGTATCTTTCGACGATGTTCATTGGCAAAACGATCGTTGCGTAATACTTTGTTTTTGGCGGATGTTTGCGTCCTATAATTAACCTACTAGATAAAGGAAACTCTTTCCTATTGGTCAGTGTTAGTCGCATTCAATTTCCTCGTTGACAGTCTCTGTGACATGACCTAAATTGTTAATTGTGACAGGGACATCAGTTAAAGGTGCCACCTGTTCATGTGATATATCGTGAACGCAAATGAGATGCGTTTTGTCTTGTACAGTACGCATGTACTACAAGCCCCCCACCCCCCTCCCGCGCAATGTGAAGAATTGCTAAGGATGGTTAATAGAACTCCCACAGGTGCAACGAAATGAGTGCAAGGCCCGGGTGGGGGGAGGGTGGGGGGAGGGTTGGGGAGAGACAAATGTCCCTGTGGCTGTGGCCCTTAAACGCCCTCATTCCGTCCTTCCCCGGCTCGCCATCTTAGTTTTGGCCAGGCTAGTACACGGGATACGTCTACCACTGACTGACTATTAGGGTTTAACGTGACCTCTTACACCAGTTGGCCTATATTGGGACAGGTATTGGTCATACGCTGAAGATAATGGTGTGATGCTTTGACACCAGCATTGGGTTTGTCACGTCAAAGTATCGAAATACGTTCAAGATGATCACAGACGAGATGCATGCGTGTCTTCAAAGCCTTGAGACTTTCGCTGTGAACTTGGGATCTTTTTGTGTGTGCATGTGTGCACACGGGGGTGTTTGGACACCGAAGAGAGTCTGCACAAAGTTGACTCTGAGAAAATTGATACATCTCTCGCCGAACGTGGGGATCGAACCCACGTCGATAGCAACCAACTGGCTACTCACTCAACTTAACACAATCTTAAAAATCCACAGCCTGGTCGCCTTCTGTGGAGATTGAGGATTTTTCAATGAATTAATTTCTTAACGGACGCCAGTGTCACTGTGCATACTAATCCCACTTTCCACAAGAAGCAGCCAGGCTTTTGATTTTGTGTAAGGTATAAATTATGTCCATGCCGGCGAAGCGGTGTTCTCATCACACGAAAAAGCCTGGCCCAGCTGATCTGAGACAGTGAGCCAAACATGTTTGCCTGGAGAGGATCACGATATTCCACTTTAAGGAATTCAGATATTCCACTGACTGAGCCACTTTAAAGAATTCAGATATTTTACAGAGCTACTTAAAGGAATTCAGATATCCCACTGAGCCACTTTAAAGAATTTAAATATATATTCCATTGAGTCACTTTAAGGAATTCAGATAATTCCGCTGAGCCTCTTTAAGGAATTCAGATACTCAACTGAGCCTCTTTTAGGAATTCAGATACTCAACTGAGCCTCTTTTAGGAATTCAAATATTCCACTGAGCCATTTTAAAGAATTAAGATATATATTCCACTGAACCACTTTAAGGAATTCAGATATTCTGCTGAGCCTCTTAATGGAATTCAGATACTCAACTGAGCCACTTTAAGCAATTCAGATATTCCACTGAGCCACTTTAAGAAATTCAGATATACCACTGAGCCTCTTTAAGGAATTCAGGTATTCCACTGAGCCTCTTTAAGGAATGCAGATATACCACTGTGCCTCTTTAAGAAATTCAGATATACCACTGAGCCTCTTTAAGGAATTCAGGTATTCCACTGAGCCTCTTTAAGGAATTCAGATACACCACTGAGCCTCTGTAAGGAATTCAGATATACCACTGAGCCTCTTTAAGGAATTCAGATATACCACTGAGCCTCTTTAAGGAATTCAGATATACCACTGAGCCTCTTTGAGGAATTCAGATACACTACTGAGCCTCTTTAAGGAATTCAGATATTCCACTGAGCCTCTTTAAGGAATTCAGATATACCACTGAGCCTCTTTAAGGAATTCAGATATACCACTGAGCCTCTTTAAGGAATTCAGGTATTCCACTGAGCCACTTTAAGGAATTCAGGTGTTCCACTGAGTCACTTAAAGGAATTCAAATATTCCACTGAGCCACTTTAAGGAATTTCAATATTCAACTGAGCCATTTTAAGGAATTCAGATACACCACTGAGCCTCTGTAAGGAATTCAGTTATACCACTAAGCTATTTTAAGAAATTCAGATATTCCACTGAGCCATTTTAAGGAATTCAGATATTCCACTGAGCCACTTTAAGGTATTCAGATATTCCACTGAGCCACTTTAAGGAATTGAAATATTCCACTGTGCAACTTTAAGGAATTCAGATATTCCACTGAGCCAGGATTGTCGTTCACTGACTTTATTCAAAATAGCCGAACAAAAATAAACCTCATTCTAAACTCACACTTGTCCCCCCCCCCTCCCCCTAACCAGTTTGTAATTATTGGACTGAGATGAGACTGCCAACGTTCCAAAATGCAGAATAAAACAAGAAGAAAGGTATGTTGTGTGTACGTTTTGTTTTGTCAATAATTAAACGTTCCAACAACATACCTTTCTTGTTTTATTCTAACGTCATAAAAAAATACGTTCAGGTACCATAGTATCATATGTCAGAAGATAGTAGGTACGTTCTGGTACAAAGCCTTGCGTTAAACAGGTGCTCAACTATCAAGAAGTCAGTTTTTGTTATAAAAAATAACAAGTAACCCCTTTTCAAATGCACAACACTCTTTCAGACACGCATTAACATGATATTGTTAGTTCCGGACAACAAATGTTGGTGTTACGGAGTTTACGTCAGTATAGGTATCAATGTCAAGTTGGCACAGTCGCTTTAATAAATCATATTAAGTGCCCTAGTCCTAATAGGAAGAAACCTCAGTCTGAAAAAACAACAACTTATGTCCTGAGTGAAAGCTGTAAATAATCCCAAAGGCACCTGCCACTAAAACTGCGTGGTTAAGTTGCAAGTACTAACCTGATTAGCGTAGGCGTAAATCATAGTTACGCAATCTGTGATATGGCCTACAAACCACTGTGAAGTTCACTCAAGCCAAATAGTTAAGCAACATATTTTCATAACATTTACCACTTATCATTTCAGTTTAGTTACTGAGCTTTAATAATAAATAGTATTAACCCGAAGCATGTGTATTCGTCTTAAGTCCTCAAGTGACAAACACATTCTGATGATAATTCCTCATTCTTAATTCCAAATTTTAGCCCCCCTATTCGACTTGACCGTCCAGACTATCCTTATGGCGGAGTAGCAATTTATGTAAAGAATTATTTGTATCATAAACCCCGTCCTGAGTTTAACGTCGTCGGCCTAGAAGCCGTGTGGGTTGAGATAAAATTGAACAAAGAAAGTATTTTGATAGGTTCATTCTACCGTCCACCGAATGGAAATGTTCAATATTGGGAATTAGTAGATGAAAGTTTAAGAAAAGTAAATAGTCAGGTATTGAAGTTTGTAATTTGTTGTGATTTTAACGTTGATTTTATAAGTTTTCCCTCTCACAATTTTTTCAATATGTTGCATTCATATCAGCTCTGTCAACTTGTCAATGTTCCCACACGTATAACTGAAACAAGCAGTACCTGCATAGATCTCATAATTACACAAACGCCACAACTAATTAAATCTGTAGATGTTCTGCCACCAATTTGCAGCGACCACAGCGTGCCACGGGCGATGCTAAAAAGTACTGTAAATGTGAGTAACTCCTTCAAACGAACTATTTTCAATTACGATACATTGAATTTAGTAGGGTTTTGTAACGCTCTTTCACAAGTTGACTGGACAGGTATGGTGACAAATGAAATGTTTAATGATAGTATTGACGATTTTAGTAGAACATTTATGAATGTTGCAAAGCAGTTCATGCCGGTTAAAGAAGTTACTGTACGCCCCAAAGACGCACTCTGGATTACCCCAGACATTTTAAAGTTAATCGACGAGCGAGATCAAATTCACCTGAGAGCAAAAACAAGTAATTCTTTAGAAGATTGGCTGAGTTATCGTCAGACGCGTAATCGTGTCACAGCAGCTAAGAGAGACAGAGTCCAGCAATTTTATATTGAGTTAGACGAACGTATTTGCGACCAAGGTTCCTTTGGTACTAAAAAGTGGTGGCAGTTGGTAAAGTCATTCATGGACAAGAAAGGGCTTGGTGTTGATGAAATTCCTCCGATTAATTTTGAAGGCAAGATTTACCAGTCAAACCAGGAAAAAGCCAACGTTCTGAAAAAATGTTCATACATAATTCCGTTCTTGAAACCCCAGACGACAATTTGCCTCAAGGTGATTTTTTAGACAGCGAACTCAATGAGATTTATCTTACAGTCGATGAGGTTAAAGAGGTTATTAAACGCCTTGATACAGGTAAAGCCACGGGTCCGGATCTTATTCACAATAGACTTCTAGTTGTTGCTGTTGACGCCAAAGCAGAACCCCTGTAAAATGTATCCCGGCAGGTGTTCCACAAGGTTCTGTTCTTGGCCCCTTGTTATTCCTGATATATATTAATGACATTGTGAATGATACTGAATCTGTTATAAAGTTGTTTGCTGACGACACGAGCATGTCCATGTCCTCAAAAGATCCAATTAGACGAGCGCAGACTTTGAACGCAGGCCTAAATAAACTTAGTACCTGGGCAAAACAGTGTAAAGTTAAATTTAACGAAGCAAAAACGGAATTGTTAGACATGAAACGTGATAATATACCAACCGAACCAATCATTTTTAATAATATTTGGAAAACGTGAACCAACATAAACATCTTGGCGTAATTTTACAGAATAATTGTAAATGGGACTTCCAAGTGAGAAGCGTCGTAAAAAAGGTCACCCTCTTAATTAATTGTTTAAGATATTATAAATACAGATTAAATCGTAAAAGTCTGGAAACTATGTACAAATCCTTCGTTCTTCCACATTTTGACTATGCAGACATCCTATGAACTGGTCAACTGCACTGGAAAAAATACATTTGGAAGCCATTCGGACTATAATCGGTGGTGTGCGCGGCACCAGCCACGAAAAGCTGTATAAAGAAAGCGGATTTTGTAACCTAAAAGAAAGACGGAGCAGACACAAACTAATTTTATATTACAAGACGGTATTTGGCAAATGTCCTCATTACTTATCACAACTTTTGCCACCTTTAACTTCTGATATTAACCCCTATCATCGAAGAAGACCATCAGAAAGAAGAGTTCCCACTTGCAAAACTGAATTATACCGTCGATCTTTTATACCATCTACCACTGTCCTTTGGAACAACTTGCCAGACAACATCAAAACAACTAACTCAATCAGCGAATTCAAACACTATCTAACTCTTCCTGATTATAACGTACCTGCCTATTACTACTGTGGTAAACGACTGGAAGAGATTCATCACTGCAGAATGCGCCTAAACATGAGTAACTTGAATTCTGACCTGTGCAAACGCCACTTACAGGAAAATCCGCAGTGCGCTTGCGGCTACCTGCACGAAACAGCTGACCATTACTTGACACATTGCCCTCTGTACGTAGACGCTCGCCTATCTACAATAAATGCACTACCTGTACATTACAGACATGTTGAAATAAAACCTTTCTCTTCGCACCAACAAGCTTATTTTTAAAAGTGTCCAATCGTTTATCTGTAAATCTGGTCGTTTTTGTTAATTTGACTCAGTACGCATATCCATGCCAACAACCCTTATTTTATATACATTTTTCAATTATATATTCAGCGAACTACTGCTTATTTGCCACTGGATTACAGTTTACAATGTACTATGTATATTCTTTTTGTATGCGCTAACCACCTTCATCTTTCATATGTACCTACCATTCTTTCGTCCCACGTACCTCCACCCTCCCCCTCTTCCTCCTGCTAGCTTTTTCCTGTTCTTTTTGGTTTGCTTCAACTATGCTGTTGACCTAGATAGTTCCATAGTTTATAAGTAATGTTTGTCCGACATCATATTTTTGTTAATTTGTAACTACGTAGGGCGCGTAATATAAGCGTTCGCTTGAGTTCGTGTCCCTATTGTTTATCGTTGTATTGTTGTACCATGTTTGATTTAATAAAACGTTGTTTAAACCAAGTGACAAACACTACAGTGCACAAACTCTGAAGGTTCTATCCGGGGATGTTCCCCCGGACAAGAGTTTTACATTTTTAAAGAGATCAAATCTTTTAAACGAGATTTGAAGAAGCAAATGTTAGAGTTTTGAAGTTTCAGAACCATTTTTTTTTCATTTTTTTTTTTTTACAGTGATAGACCTGATTGTAAATACTGACTTTTTAAGCACGGAGCTTGCCATGTAAACTGAGGAAAGAAACAAACTTGTATCGGTCTCAAATAGCAACGTCAGCTGGCTGAAGGATAAGGATACGGATAAGGATAAGGATAAGATCCATATAGTCCTGTGAGGCTACCCTCATCGGACTTCGGGCTGTTTTTTCCCTGGGGAAAGCGAGCTGCCTTGCAGTATACGGCGCTACCCATTTGTTTTCTTCCTGCATGCGTGTATTCATGTTTCCAAGCCCTGAGACTTTCGCACATAACAAATAATAACTAACCAACCAACCTACCAACCAACCAACCAACCAATCATCAAGCACACATCTTAGGTAGACCCGTAATGGGTGACAGCCAGTTTCAAACAGGCATGTCGCACTCGCCCTGGCTCTCCAAGAATAACAAGAAATTCCTCCGAGGTAGGAAAAACACCCCCGTTGGTCAAAGGGAAATAACCATTCTCACTGCCACCAACTGAGAAGGTTATTTCCCTTTGACCATTAATATGTCCCTCTATAAGTCCTTGTAGAATCTTAATCCACCAATAACTCCCTAACCGTGTGTTTGACTGGTCCCAATTTTTGAAAGGACCGTCTCAGGAATGTATAGAACCTGTTCACCAAGTTTGGTGACGATCGGTCCGTTCATTCTTGAGATCTATATGCGAACACAAACACACACCCAAACAAACAAACACATCGAGCGAATCCTATACACACCCCTATACCGGGGGTGTAATGAAACCTATCCGAGAGAAATCATGCTTAGCTGGCTATAAAGTGCAGCCTTGAGAACATGTTGTGAGTCCAGAGTTTTATCACTTTTAATATATCATATCCCACAATAAACAGCTTCTCTTGTATCGGCCCTCTACCCCCATCCCAAGTTACGTCGAACCCATAAAAAAGAATCTTTAACCATCACGTCTTAATTATTTGCAACTAGACCCTTCACTTCACCTTCTTGGCCTGGTGCCCCCGCACAGTATCGTATAATATTCTCTAGTCCCTATAAGGCAAAATGCCTGTGGGACACGAAGCACTATTTACTACTACATGAACATGATGTGAGTCAATTACAGCAAGGGGAGGCAACACGAACTGCTGACAGCAAGAAGACAGCACGAGGACACACATGTACACCAACATGAAAGACAGATGACCATTCCTTTTGCTTGCCTAATGCTGATGATTTGCACCTCGCTGTTTGAGTTCTGTATCCTGTTCTTTCGAAACGTTTTTTTTAAGACGTAATGCCTTCACTTTGGACTCGTTTTCCTCAGATAAATTATACTCGTTGTTGATGCATCCTAAACCAAAATTGGGTAAGTAACTTTTAACCATGCCTGATTACTTAAAGGCACAGTAAGCCTCCCGTAAACCATCACAGAGCTCCCCGAGCGTCTACATATAGTACAAGCATACTTCCATTTGAACGCTCACCGAACGGGAACATCCTGGCTGCTTTCTGTCGAGCGTCAAAGAATTTATTTTCGTGGACTTGGTCCTCAACAGCAATGGCGCCTCGTTTTGGTGCTGGACGGCTGTTATTAATACCGGAATTCACGCCCGGACAGTAAGCCTCCCGTAAACCATCACAGATACTGTCAGGCTTTTACACACAGTACAAACACCCTTCCATTTGAACGCTCACCAAACGGGAACATCCTAGGTGCCCTACGTAAAGAGCGAGCAATTTTTAAAGAATTAATTTTGCAGATTGTCTCGAACACTTTTTGGACCCATCCTGAACTCAGGTCAAACATGAGTTACTTCCCTTCGGTCTATGGACTGCGTGGCCGAGTGGTAACGCACTTGCGCTCGGAAGCGAGAGGTTGCGTGTTCGACCCTGGGTCAGGCCGCAATTTTCTCCCCCCTTTCCTAACCTAGGTGGTGGGTTCAAGTGCTAGTCTTTCGGATGAGACGAAAAACCGAGGTCCCTTCGTGTACACTACATTGGGGTGTGCACGTTAAAGATCCCACGATCGACAAAAGGGTCTTTCCTGGCAAAATTGTATAGGCATAGATAAAAATGTCCACCAAATACCCGTTTGACTTGGAATAAAGGCCGTGAAAGGTGAATGCTCGCCTAATAGGCTACTGAGCTTCACTGGCCGATGTGAATGCGTTATATATTGTGTGTACAAAATGTCTGTGTGTCTGTCCGTCTGTAAAAAATTCCATTTCAAACGGCAGAAATTAATATGTAAGCGCCTAGGGCTATATCTAGATTAGGCGCATAAAAATGATCACAATAATAATAATTCTATCGAAGTAAACTGGCGAAAGCCGTGAATCGATGATTATCAAAATGTTTTTGGACCGTGGTGCGTTTTTGCGCGAGACCTAACTTTTAAAATCTAAATAATAAATTGACAGCTTGTTACACAAACATTCTTTAATCATAAAAGACTTCTTTTTTCATCAAGACAAGATCAGTACAATTCGAAGTTGTGAAAGTTTGAAAAAAGAAAAGCCCGGAAGCAGGGTCACGCAAGGGTCGTAGCAGACGACGGTTTATCAGTGCATATCGCCGTTCCTCTCAACAGTCAAAAGCCATCGTTAGAGTTCTTGTGAACCACAGCCGTTTGTTTCGTGCATAAAAACGTGCTATTGTAAATAAGCTCACATCGAGTCGCATTCAAATGACTAACTGACGACAACATTGTGAAAAAGGGAAACTGGATCACACGGGTTCACGATGGCTCAGGGGTAAGATAAACCACGCACAAATAAATTCTTTGAAAATTGTTCGCTCTTTACGGAGGGCACCTAGGATGTTCTCAATCGGTGAGTGTTTAAATGAAAGGGTGTTTGTACTGTGTGTAAAAGCCTGACCGTATCTGTGATGGTTTACGGGAGGCTTACTGTGCCTTTAAAGCACAACTGAAAATGTTTCTTGCCGTTCAATTAATCAAGATAAATGTTTTAGATGTAATGTTAGGGTTGCCAGACTTTATGACACAAGTGCACTGAGGGTGATTGTTGATGTTCGTGTTCACGATCCAGCACGCTGTATTGCTTAGTACATACAGCCTTGTACGAAACCGACCTGTTGCATACACACACACACACACACACACACACACACACACACACACACACACACACACACACACACACGCACACACACACACAAACACGTACACACACACACGCACACACACACACATACACACACTCACACTCACACACACACACACACAGAGACACACACACACACAAATACACACACACACACACACACACACACACACACGCATGCACGCACTAACACACAGACAGACAGACAGACAGACACACACACACACACACACAAACACACACACACTCACACACACACACACACACACACACACACTCACACACACACACACACACACACACACTGTGACACACAGACACACACACACCACATGCCATGGATTAAATGCAAATAATGTCACACAAAACTTGCTATTTGCGAACGAAGTTGTCAGCATAAACTTGTTAAAGTGACCGTGCTTGTCACTTCCAGGTACACGGATCCCCAAGGGCACTCAATCATGCCCCAGGCCTCTATCTATTTCAAATTATAACAAGTATCACTGACCTTCTTGCAGGGAGTAAAACACTATTTTTACGAATTCATGTTCATCATAGTCGGGTCGAGATAACAGCGCGGCCCTCGATCACACTGACATCAGGTCGTGCACGTGAACTAGTTACGTTAAAGTCCTACATGGAAGTCTATCAGCCTCGGTAACAGGGAGGATTTGGTGTGTGTGTGTGTGTGTGTGTGTGTGTGTGTGTGTGCGTGTGTGTTTGTGTGTGTATGTGTGTGTGTGTGTATGTGTGTGTGTGTGTGTGTGTGTGCGTGTGTGTGTGTGTGTGTGTGTGTGTGTGTGTGCGCGTGAGCATGTGCATGTATGTGTGTGCGTGCGTTTGTGCATGCCTACGTTTGTGCGTGCGTACGTGCGTGCGTGCGTGCGTACGTGCGTGCGTGCGTGCTTGCATATAAGTGCGTCAGTGCATGCGTGCGCGCGCGCACGCGCGTGTGTGTGTTTGTGTGTGTGTGTGTTTGTGTGTGTATGTGTTTGTGTGTGTATGTGTGCCAGTGTGTGTGCGCGCGTATTTGTATGTGTGTGTGTGTGTGTGTGTGTGTGCGTGTGTGTGTGTGTGTGTGTGTGTGTGTGTGTATGTTTGTGTGTGTGTGTGTGTGTGTTTGTGTGTGTATGTGTGTGCCAGTGTGTGTGCGCGCGTATTTGTAAGTGTGTGTGTGTGTGTGCGTGTGTGTGTGTGTGTGTATGTTTGTGTGTGTGTGTGTGTTTGTGTGTGTATGTGTGTGCCAGTGTGTGTGCGCGCGTATTTGTATGTGTGTGTGTGTGTGTGCGTGTGTGTGTGTGTGTGTGTGTGTGTGTGTGTATGTTTGCGTGTGTGTGTGTTTGTGTGTTTGTGTGTGTGTATGTTTGCGTGTGTGTTTGTGTTTGTGTGTGTGTGTGTGTGTTTGTGTGTGTATATGTGTGCCAGTGTGTGTGCGCGCGTATTTGTATGTGTGTGTGTGTGTGTGTGTGTGTGTGTGTGCGTGTGTGTGTGTGTGTGTGTGTGTGTATGTTTGTGTGTGTTTGTGTGTGTGTGTGTTTGTGTGTGTATGTGTGTGCCAGTGTGTGTGCGTGCGTGTGTGTGTGTGTGTGTGCGTGTGTGTGTGTGTGTGTGTGTGTGTGTGTATGTTTGTGTGTGTGTGTGTGTTTGTGTGTGTATGTGTGTGCCAGTGTGTGTGCGCGCGTATTTGTATGTGTGTGTGTGTGTGTGTTTGTGTGTGTATGTGTGTGCCAGTGTGTGTGCGTGCGTGTGTGTGTGTGTATGTTTGCGTGTGTGTGTTTGTGTGTTTGTGTGTGTGTATGTGTGAGTTCAATTCGATAAACTTTGATTTTATAGGTAGCATTGTCTGCCCATGGCAATTTATATAGCCTACTGCTTAGTTTTACAAAATAGTTGCGTGATTTTCATAACGAAAACACATTGTCACATCCCTTCTTGGTTTGTCGTTGTTGTATTGTTGTTGTTGTCTGTGTTAATTAGCTTTGTCGTGTAGCCTAAATTAGGATACGTAATAAATTATGGAACAGCATTTTCTTATTTAGCACGCAAGAAACTTTCTTCACGTGAATATTTAAGCGCACGTGTAAAAGAAAAGCGCTCAGGGCTGAGGAAAGCGAAAGTGAGAGCCATCCATTGGTATGCAGCCGCGCGATCGGATTGGTTACAATTGAGATGTGTGTGTGAAATCAACTAATCAGACCCCACGGTTTGTTCCCACCCAGCTAAGTGGTACCCACTTTTGCTTTCTGCACCTCAACCCAGGTTTCTGACTTACCGGCATTTCCAAAATGTCAGTAATGTTTTTCCGAGTCAACCTCAGACAGCTTTCTGGATGGTTCTTGCTTTCAGGCAAGTCTCTTTTTACATTTAGTCAAGTTTTGACTAAATGTTTTAACATAGAGGGGGAATCGAGACGAGGGTCGTGGTGTATGTGTGTGTCTGTCTGTCTGTCTGTCTGTCTGTGCGTGTGTGTGTGTAGAGCGATTCAGACCAAACTACTGGACCGATCTTTATGAAATTTGACATGAGAGTTCCTGGGAATGATATCCCCGGATCTGTTTTTCATTTTTCGATAAATACTTTTGATGACGTCATATCCGGCTTTTTGTAAAAGTTCAGGCGGCACTGTCACACCCTTTTTTTTCAATTAAATTGATTGACATTTTTGTAAAGCAATCTTCGACAAAGGCCGGACTTCGGTATTGCATTTCAGCTTGGTGGCTTAAAAATTAGTTAATGACTTTGGTCATTAAAAATCTGAAAACTGTAATAATTTTTTTTTTTATATAAAACGATCCAAATTTACGTTCATCTTATTCTACATCATTTACTGATTCCAAAAACATGTAAATATGTTATATTTGGATTAAAAACAAGCTCTGAAAATTAAAAATATAAAGATTATGATCAAAATTAAATTTCCGAAATCGATTTAAAAACAATTTCATCTTATTCCTTGTCGGTTCCTGATTCCAAAAACATATAGATATGATATGTATGGATTAAAAACACGCTCAGAAAGTTAAAACGAAGAGAGGTACAGAAAAGCGTTCTATGCAGTACAGCGAAACCACTACCGCGCTGAACAGGCTCGTCAGTTTCACTCCGTTTTGCACAAGCGGCGGACTACGGTCATTGTGAAAAAATACAGTGCGTTCAGTTTCATTCTTTGAGTTCCACAGCTTGACTAAATGTAGTAATTTCGCCTTATGCGACTTGTTTTTACATTTACTTTTAGTCAAGTTTTGACTAAATGTTTTA
>NW_027125933.1:5000-15745 GCF_037325665.1 Littorina saxatilis | reverse complement strand
AGAGACAGACATAAAACGACAGAGAGACAGACACCTACAGACAAACAGACCCGCCATTTAGGCAGTCATATGCCGCTTTCGGGGGAAACATGCTGGGTATTTTCGTGTTTCTATAACCCACCGAACTCTGACATGGATTACAGGATCTGTTTCGAGCGCACTTGGTCGTGTGCTTGCGTGTACACATGAAGGAGGATAAGGCATAATTAGCATGTCTGTACATACGTTGACCTGGGAGATCGGACAAATCTCCACCCTTAACCCACCAGGCGCGGCCAGGATTCGAACCCACGACCTTCCGTTAGGGAGGGCGGCGTCTTATTCACTAGACCACTGCGCCAGTCCGGTGAATCAAAGGTACATACATGAATTAAAACGGACTAGTAAAATCATCTGTGAATAAAAGCAAAACATTGAACAGTAAAAGCATGTTGTGGATTGGAGAGAAATAGAAACATAATGTATTCATGAAAACTGGCTATGTTCCGGGCGTGAATCAAGTACAAACCTTGTGGAGCGCTCAAAGTATGTTCAGAAAATCACCCGCCATGATCAACAATATGTCGACTATTTACAAGAGGGGGACCCCTTACTTGTCTTCAACACAAATTAAGAAAGAATTAAAACAAAAAAGAAATTGCTATGTCTGCATTTACAAATGCGTATGCAACAATAAAAGAAGTAAGACAAAACTACAGATAGAAAGGAATTAGGAAAGTCTTCAAGGACAATATACAAAACTACAGATACACAGAATGACATAAAGAAAAGGAGTACGACATTCACATAAAAACAAGCATAGATAGAACGAAACATATGTGATAAGAAAACCTTCTGCTTAAGAACAAATTACAAGTTGTGTTCAAGAATATAGAGTGCGTATCTGGATTTGCAAAATTCTCAACATCAACAACAAAAACCACAGAAAAACGTAATACAGGACAAAATACATGAAGAAAATTAATGCAGTAAGGAAAAAGAGAAAACAAATAGTCAGACAGGCAACCCGAAGAAAAAACACACAAAATTTGGGGAAAAAAAGACAGAAGAAAAGAGAGAATAAAAGCCTGACATGCAGCTGGATAAAAAGAAAGAAATAAAGATAAAATTAAAGAAAGTATTGTGATAAAACAAACATCGAAAAAAGGCAAGTTGTGGATTGGAGGTATGTGCAGGAGTAAAAGCAAAGTGTTTGTGTGTGTAGAACTACCCACATTGCACGATGTATTGACACCATATGTCCTTCCAGGATCTTAAGAATCGCCACCTGTAGGCAGACTTTTTCGCATCAAAAGGTACAAGCTGCACTTTATTTGCCGGAAGGACATTATGCTTTCATATGTTCTCAGAGAATGCGACACAACAGGTATACAGTGTCAGGCTTTGAACAAGAAACATTTTGACATAATTCCTGTAGCTGGTCGCGGTCAGCTTCTTTCTTTCTTACAGCATCGACAACCCTGCACTCCTCTCATGAAAGAACTTCACTGGCTTCCTGTATCTGAACGTATTAGGTATAAAGCTGCCTGCTTCTGCTACAATATCATCTCTGAATCGGCACCTGCCTATCTTTCTGAACTGGTCTCTCTCTACACTCCCTCTCGCACCCTTCGTTCTTCTGATGATGCTCGACTTCTCTGTCAAGGTCGCTTTAAACGCAAGGCTCATGGCTTCCGCACGTTTTCGTATTATGGACCTCAGTTATGGAATTCACTCCCCTTTCAATTACGTCACTCTCCATCCATTTCATCTTTTAAGTCCAATTTGAAAACTCACTTGTTCCAACAACACTACGGATAGTTCCTTAGTATAGAGTCTGGGGATGTGAGATGTGCATGATGTGTTGTTTGAATCTGACAGTGATTGTATGATTTTTGTATACATGTATTGTTGTCCCGCGCTTTGAACTTTTGATAAGGCGCTTTATAAATGCCCGTTATTATTATTATTATTATTATTATTATTATACTTCCTTTCTTCCTTAACTCTTTCTCTTTCTTTCTTCAATACAGTAACTGCATGTTCGGTTTACTCGTTCTGGGCTGAGGTCGGCTAAGAGCCGGTCTTAGACAGGATAAAAGTAGTAGTCGTCTTCAGATTGGTTGGTTGTTGTTGCTTTTTGAGTCCAGCGGACCATATAGGCCACATCAGGACCCCACAAATTTAACATTACACAAATTTAAATTAAACCAATTTCAAAAAACAAAGTCTGGAACGTTACCCCAAGGGAACACAAAAGTTAAGTCGAAACCCTACGTGTCAAGGATCTTTAAATATCAAAGGATCATTGGTTGCGAGGACTGTCCACAATTGGATGTAGGTAGTAGTCATCCTTGGCAGAAGCACCATCTTGGTTGGCATATGTAGCATCTTCGTTCAAACCGCCTTGGCTGGACTGTGAGGTGTCCAGATGTGAATACGTGTAATTGTCCTCGTCAATCGATTGTTGCGTCGCATCATAGTCGTTTGCTGATGAACTCCTGCAGCCAAAAGCATCCATCTCTCCTTTTTGTCGTGTGTCATCCTCGTTGTCAGTAGGACATGATGCTCCAACATCAGGAGGCGGTGGCAGGGGTCTGTTTTGTACAGCCTCAAGGTGGCGCTGCTCGTCGATGATGCGGATAGGAACTCCGGGTTCTGGTAGTTGAGGCGCAGGCCTGTTCTCAAATGGCCTCGGAGCTGCCAGAAGTTCGTGTTGCTGTGTCATGGGGTGTTCATCAATTTCCTCATACAGACCAGAAACACGACCTTCAAATGTGTACGAAGCCTTGGCAGCCTGGCCTAAAACAGCATAAAAAGTATGATTTGCTAGAGAATGCTGCGTGCAACTTAGGTCCACATGTAAATATGTCCTCATCAGTATTAGCTGCAACAATCCAAACACCCAAGTTAAGAATGAATAATATATCTATCTCTGTCTGTCTGTCTCTATCTCCCATCTTCCCTCCCTCCCCCCTCTCTCTCTCTCTCTCTCTCTCTCTCTCTCTCTCTCTCTCTCTCTCTCTCTCTCTCCCTCATTCCTCCCCCTCTCTCTCTATACCTCCCTCCCCCCTCTCTCTCTACCTCCCCCCTCCCCCTCTCTACCTCCGTCCCTCCCCCTCTCTCTCCCTCCCTCCCTTACTCCCCCCTCCCTCTCTCTCCCTACCTCTCTCTCTCTCTATCTCTCTCTCTCTCTCTCTCTCTCTCTCTCTCTCTCTCTCTCTCTCCCTCTCTCTCTTTGTTCATGTAAGCCACTGTGTCATTTGCGTCCTTCAATTCCTTTTCATTTAGTCATTATCAGAACGCATTATAGCCATAAGCAACAGCTTACGTTTGTAACGCAGTCTGCAGATCACGACAGTGACCACAACACTGACAATGAAGAACAGGCCCAGCACTCCAGAGGCCACTCCCCACAGCCAAATGGGTGTTTCGCCTTAAAACAGATCAAACACAGAATGTCAAATCAAAATGGCTCAAAATAAGGAAAAATATAATAACACTATGTAACTTTGAGCATTTAACTATAATCATGTAATTATTTTGAAGACCAGAACACAGATGTGTTTGCAACACCGCGTGCGTCCTCAAATTCATTGATAAACAAACTGCATTTCCATAGGATTTCAAAACATAGCACAATAGAGAAAAATCATATCAAAACCGTTTGCTGCAACGTACTCAGTTGCCTCAAACGTTGACTTACCTTGTCCATCTCGTATGTAGAATTCAATACCAACGCTTCCCAAAGCATTGTGCACCTCTGCTTGCCGAACATCCAAAAGGATGACTTCACAGTTCACAATGAACTTGGTAACTGGATCCTGTATACACACAGCTGAGAACGTGTCAGACACATTCGTCTCCAGGCCAGACGCCTGTCTTTGAAGATAGAAGAAGTAAAATCGATCAGGAACTGGATATGCTGCTAGCTTGAAGTGCATCTGTCTTCCGTCCATGTACAAACTATCGTGGAAGAATTTCCTTGGTGGACCTAAAATACAGAAAAAAGAGAGAATAATGAATGAACATGTGCACGGAATAGCACGATTCGACACTGGGACATAAGTGCAGACAAATTCCACTCGTGCAAAACCACGAGTGTACGTGGGAGTTTCAGCCCACGAACGCAGAAAAAGAAGAAGAAGAAGTGCAGAAAAGAATGAAACTGGAATAGAAGAGAACACAACAGGGAGACAAACTTTCACACAGAAATAGAGTGACAAACAGACACTCATACAGGAAAGCATGCACATAGTAACATAAACAAGCTGTATGTAATGTGTTCAACATAGTGTTTACTTCTCCAAAAAAAAAGAAACAAACAAATCAACAACAAAAAACAAATAACAATCGGAACAACAGCAGCAGCATTACAAAAACAACAATTAAAAACAATTACATCTGACGTTCAGCAGAATTTTCTTCTGATCAGGTCCAATGATCCCATTGTAGGCGGTGCAGGTGTAGGTTCCCATATCATGGCACTGCAGATCTGTCAGTGTCATTATCGCATTCGTGGTCCAGTTTCCTGTTCTATGATACTGTATGTGACGGGCGTCGAAGGTAGTGTATCCACGTGTGATGGTCACGTTGTACGGTGATGGTCTTCCAGAGACGGTACAGGTCAGATGTAGAGTTACTCTGTCGTCTCCATCTACTGTCACTGTCTCGTGTGTGTTGTTTAGCGTCAGACTTTCTATGACTGCTCGGTCTGGAAGACACAAATATACTTTTCACTAGTTCACTACTCTGAGTGAAACAGGTTTTTTTTTGTCTTCCGTCATGGCATGGCAGTCTGCATCTGAACGGAGATGTTAGTAAAAAATAATCGCACACAAGAGTGAAAGGGCAAACATTATATGATTGAACACTTCTGTTTGTTTAAAAACGAACGACAGTTGGATGAATCAGCGTGTTTGTACTTTGATAAAAAACGGAATATCCATGATATAGCATTGTCTCGTAACTAACGCGATAGTCTGACAGAGTTGCGTCCCTGGAACGGCAGGTAGTTCCGGTTTGTGTTTGCAAAATAGAACCGCATGACAATCCGCCCTTCTCTTCTTTACCCGCGTAGTTTGAACAGCAGACACAGTAACGTTTTCCTCCACCACTAATCTTCTTTTCTCGTTCAGCCATTTTGGACGTAAACAAAACAACCGGAACGACCCGCCGACAGCGCCGCGAGCTATGGCAGGGACTGACAACTCTTATCACTTTCGTTTTGAGACAATGCTATACAGACAAGCTCCATTGTGATTAAAGCACAATCATTTGCAACAAAACTTTAGTAAGCACACTTACATGCATTTGTGTTTCGAACATTGCTCCAAATGAATGAAAGTAAAGCTCACTGAACAAGAAACTCTGCAACCAACCTTTAACTCATGGACAAACTTTACCTTTCTCAAAGATATTGAACATGATGTCAACACTTCCAACGCCGTTAGACACCGTTACGTTGTACGGACCGAGGAGTTTCATTGGCACATCACGCGGGGCGATCGAGCAGCTCACTAACGAATCTGCAACTTCATCATGTTTGCAGCCAAAGGAAAACCTCTCCTGATCAACATGACTATGGTGACGCTCGAAGACAAATGTTAACGTCCTAGGAATTGGACAGGCTTGCAGCTTGAAGGAAGTGCCACCTTCGCGTTGATTCAGTGTCCCAGGGACAATCTTCAGAGGTGGATCTGGTAAAAAAAATAGTTCACATGTGACCCTCCACCACGGAATGAGTCGCATGTCACCTGTGCATGATTTTCATATTTTTACATTTTCCTAAAGATTTTTGTTATGCTCTATCCAGTGTTGAAAACCGTTTTAGAAAAGAGCGAACACTGTTTGAGTTATAAGCCTGTGACTAAGGTGACCCTCAAACTGTTACCAGACACTCCCCGGACTTATATTAAGCCTAGCGCAGAACCGCGCGAGGTGACATGCGACTCATTTCGTGGTGGAGGGTCACATATTTGAATCAAAGTGGTGATCCGGGTTTTGAAAACAGTGTCATGGAAAGAAACAACAAGTATTGGGCACAGTTAAAAGGCATTGAGTATATTCTGAGAAATAATCCTTGAAGTTGGAATTACTATACCCTTTGGAAGAACGTTTGGTGGCATTTTTCCTGAATGCAGTTGTAAGCGTTTTCCAAATTAGCGTTATTTCTTTCGGATTAAAAATGGAAATGTTTGACGCTTGTACACGCAAGGGGATAGTGAATAAGAACAACAACAACAAAAACAACAACAAAAACAAAACAACAACAACAACAACAACAACAACAACAACAACAACAACAACAATAACAACGTTTTCAGAAAGGGGGACAGAAAAAAAGAGTTTGCACTGCAAGCATTTTTTGATAGAAAACCAGTACTTTATCAAAACACGGTCTGGTATCCCAAACACAAATACAGCAGTTGAATGATGTCGACGGTAAATATGACTAACATTAAAGTGTGTACAAAAATACAAGGACCCATAAGACTACCAACAATGAAGCTATCGGTACATAATCATTTCTAAATAATTAAACTGTCTCACATGTGACATTCAGCAGAATGCTCCTTGTGTCTGGGTCGCCAATACCATTGTCTGCAGTGCAGCTGTAGGTTCCTTTGTCTCTGCACTGTACATCTGACAGTGTCAACATTGCTTCGTAGCTCCACTTTCCTGTTCGATAATAGTGAATGCCAGACGATCTGACAACCAGGTTATCTTTCTTGATCGTTATGTTATTAGGCGCTGGCTGACCGTATGCTGAACAGGTGAGAATCAGAGTCACTCGGTCTTCTCCTATAACTGTGACCAACTCTTGTGTTCTGTTCAGTGTGAGGTTTCTTACCTGTGCCCTGTCTGAGAAGAAACACGGGAATTCAGCATATGACAAGTTTAAAAGCAAACTGTAGTTAACTCATTTCCATAAGACTATCCCAGCTATATGCAAATACTTTAGTCATATGTGCCCACTGTTCAACCTGTGTTTTCAAATGTATGTCACAGACGGTGTCTTAGTTCATTAATAATAATAACTGTCAGTAAGAACTGGTGTCACATGACTGATGTGAAACAATTGATTGGCTAGTGGCAATCCGCTTAAAACTGTTAGCGCACTCTTGGAGTGCGCTAACTTTTCCAGAGAGCTTATTCATGCGCCCTTTGCCTTGCCTTGCCTGTGCCCATTCTTTTGATTTGAGAAGATTCTTCCCATCCTCAATGTTAGCGACATGTAGCTTATCTTCTCCACATTACCAAATGATGCTTCACCCTAAAGTTCCCGCGGCAAAAAGCAGAAATGGTTTTATTTCTGACAGATTTCATGCGCCTGTGCTACAGTGAGGTTTTGCCTCTTCTTTCGACTTGCGAAGATTCGTCTCATCCGCCGTGTTAGTGGCAGGTAGCTTATCGTCTCCACGTTACCAAATGACGATTTAGCATAATATTCCCAGCAGCTAACAGAAAAAAACAAGTGTTATTCCGATACCAGCTAGACTAGCATTTGGAAGTCGACTGATTCGATCGATTCGGTCGTACGTAGCAGACGACACGGGATTACGACTGCATCAGCTCAGTAAATGAATGGTTTCCGCATTATTATTTAAAGGCCAAAACTATCGAAATTGAAAACTTGTTGGGTTTAGAACGTTCTTACCATGTAAAAGACTTCAGTGCAGATGCAACACGAGCAATTTACTTTTGGAAATGAGACTGGTTCGATTGCCCTAGCAGACGACATAAAACCCGCTTTCAAAAGCTCAGCAAATAAACATGTTGCAGGGCCGGACTACCGGGGGGGGGGGGGGGGGGGTTATGGGGGTTGCGCAACCTAAACATGTACCTCACTTATTTAAAACATTTTTTATTATTGTTTATTTTATGCCGTTTCATGCAAGGAGCGACCATTTTCCTATCTCTGAATATGACCTACCCATCAGCTTCAGGGGGCTTCGCCAGGGGGAACATCCCCCTGGACCACCACTGGCAACCCCCCCCCCCCCCTCCTCTTAGCCTAGTCCGGCCCTGTGTTGGGCAAATGTGAAGGACACACACTATGGGGATATAATACGTGTAGGGTTGGGAGCATTCTTATCGTCCATATTTAGTACCAGACTCTCCGATGAGTGTATATATAACATGAGAAACATACCACATTTATTTTGAAAATGAGCTAACCATCGAACAGGCCTGGGAGTCAAATCAGGGGGCGTCACTCTGCACAGTCAATCAGTCGAAACGCGAAGCTTTCGACTCGCAAATAACAAAGTGCACAGTCCTTTCTTTGAGTTAAAATGAAGTCTTTATCAAACAATTTCACTTTTTAGCTTCACGCTACACTGGATTTTACCAACATAAATTAAAACAAGAGTTTACGTGTGACAGAAAGCACGACACACTTGAGACGGCACACACAAAAGTAGATCTAATACGACCTGACCACACAGTTATACCTATCCAAATGCGCGTTGCAAAATGTGCGTTGTGAATATTGTTTATTTCACTTGCGGTACTGACAATATCGTTATTCAAACTATCACAGTGCGCTTAGAGATTTATAGAGCAAATCTTGAAAATAATTATTGAACTCAGCGCAAGGCGCTTCGTTCAATAATTCATTGTCTCGATTTGCTCTATAAATCTCTTAGCGCGCTCACTGTGATGTCTCAATAACTTAAATAATAATAATGACAGCTTATATAGCACGAACCACAGTGAACTGTGCTCTCCGAGTTTTACATATTATATAACTATGAATAAAAACCATGCTATTGGATATAGCTATTGCCATTATACATGTTTTACTGATAGCATTTCCAAATTTTGCTTCCCGGTATATTGAATGGTCTCTTATTCCAAATGAAATCAAAAGCATACTTTCAATTCCTTTTAAATGCTCATAGTATTAGTCCGTATTACATATTCTTGTTGAGTTTGTCATGAATAACTTTTCCCCCGGAGTTTTCAACGCAATTCAATTTAGATTGTATTGTGCTTTCTTAGACACATTGGACAGAGAAATAAGCAAATATCGAATCGATATCATATGGAAAGTCTTTTTTCATGTGGCATGAGTGTATACGTTCTTATTTTAATACAGTTGTCAAATGTATAGGCCTTGTGTTATCTATTTATTGAATATCTGCACTCACAAAAGTATGCATACTTACTTTCATCCCGAATCGTGAATTTGATGTCAGTGCTTCCTTTTCTGTTCGACACAGCCACAGAGTAAAGGCCGAGAAGTTCCTTGGGTACATCAACTGGTACAATGAAGCAATGTGCCATAAACGTTGTCTTCGGGTCTTCTTTGCAATCATATGAAAACCTTGATGAGGATACAACTTTCTGTTTACCAGACATATTGTCGATCAGATGCGTAAAGACAAATGTGTTTGGAACAGGGTGGGCTGCCAGCATGAAATTAATGCGACCTTCCACTAGGTCCAGTGTCTTGTTAATGGATGTTGTGGATGGACCTGAGAAGAAAACAAAAACACCTGACTGCCAGTGTGTAAAGTGGTTAACATATAAAATGATTGACTTTACCTTGACAACCGATTTACATATATTTCTAGACTCTTTGGTGGTAAGGATTTAAGAGGGTCATCACCTACTCAGAGGTCCTTGTCTACATTTTTATATCGAAATCACCATTTGACCATTAAAATGCAGAGTCTATTATATACAAATATCAACAATACACCCCCTTTCGATCAGGAAAGACGAAGCCAGTGTAGCCGTTTGAAAATTCATTGTAGTATTCCAGCGTAGTACTCATAGTAGGATATCCTTATTTGGAAAATGCCAAGCGCAAAACTCCTCTCAAATCCCGTGCATTTCGTGCGTTTAAAAAAAAGCGTGGACAGCGCTCCAGTGTCAAACTGTTGCTGCACTTGTTTGGGCGTGGCTATAAGCATAGTGACATGAATTTGATTGGTCAGTATTTTTAGGCAAAGCACATGTTCTCAGCAAACAGAAAACAAAATATTGGAAGCGTGAGTCACGCTACCCAAAAATAAAATCTTTTTTTACATATATTTTTTTTTCTATAACTTTTTCCCCATGGTTCATTCATCATCTGACATAACTTTTTAGCGAAATCTAACCATAAGATTATTGAAAAAAAGCAAAAATGTAGACGACCACCTTTAAGCAAAAGACTTATTGAGGACAATTCCAGGTTTGAACCGCTCGTTTGCTTTGGCCGGTTGATACAGATGCATTTTCTTAGAACCTAAAATCCGTTCAAATAAAGTATCCAATGTGCATAAACTGAAAGTAGCTAATGTCATTTTCATTTTCTTTTCATTACTTTATTTTTCATGATCCGCTAACTTCGACCATTATTTTTGATAATCACTGAGACTCGGCATGTAACCTCTACATCCCTCCTTTCTTCAGTTATTCAAAGAAAAGAGGAGTTTTTGTGCGAAAGTTTGATCGAATCATATTCACCCAACCAGTCTACCTGCGCAGGCGATCGATTAATGCGCGGTTGTATAGTTCCGTGCAAATCATTCAATTTTGTTAACACTTCTTGTCAGTTTCCATGTTTTGAACTAAAATCAAGTACACAGTTATGTTGTCATTCTGCTGTGGCGGTAAAGGCAGATAGTGTGTGTTCTGTTCATGTTTTGGTATCGCTCAGGAAATGTTCTTTCCTCGAATGTGACTAGCAGACGAAGTTTTACACCCGTGTTCCAACGCTAAAAACTGTATGAAGTTTAGTTTTCTGGGGCAAAATAGTGTATGAAACCGCT
>NW_027125932.1:0-15947 GCF_037325665.1 Littorina saxatilis | reverse complement strand
AGTATGGAAAGCCGTTTGGCTCATAACTATTACAGCTGTAATTTAAAATAAATACAGCTGTATTTAATGATAAATACAGCTGTATTTAATCATAAATACAGCTGTATTTAAAAATAATTACACCTGTATTTAAAAATATATACAGCTGTATTTATTATTAAATACAGGTGTAATTATTTTTAAATACAGCTGCATTTAAAAAGAAATACAGCTGTATTTAAAAATAATTACACCTGTATTTAATAGTAAATACAGCTGTATTTAAAAATAAATACACCTGTAATTATTTTTAGATACAGGTGTAATTATTTTTAAATACAGCTGTATTTATTTTTAAATGCAGCTGCATTTAATAAATGCAGCTGAAACAAATTAGAACTTGAATCGGAAAATGTACGACATGCAAAGCGAGAATCTCGTGGAGATACTACTTCCGGTTTGCGCCATCTTCCAAAATAGCGACGCCACTGGATCAGACCCGCCATTGCGTCAATTTGTTGCAGTCTGGTAATGAGCCAGAAGAAGTTTTAAGAAGGTAAGCAACGTTTTGTTTGCTTGTTCATTTGTGACTTAATGGAAGAAACAATGCGTGATCTTTGAAACACGGGTACCGGGTCCCGGTTTGATAACCACTGGCAGTGGGTCTGACTAATTACTACGCGACCGCACGCGACCACACGCGACCTTGCACTACCTTGCGCGACCTCAAACTAAAGCATGTTCACGTAATATTTTTTATATATATAGTATCTTCACAACAATGTCTGACTTTATACCAATTTTTAAGTCAAAGAAATTAAAAATAACGGAGTTATAATGTATTTTGCGACGAACTATCGAGCTAAAGTGAAATCATCGTGATTCAGCGTCCGACCATGTTCGCATTCGTTTAAGAACGCAGGCTCAACCTCAAACTAAATAATATTCATGTAACATTTTATATATCTAGTATCTTCACAACATGATCATACTTTGAACCGAGTTTTAAGTCAGAGAAGTAAAAACAAAGTTAATTCTGATGCATTTTCAAAGCCTAGCGAGCAAAAGTGCAAACATCGGATGATTTCACTTTAGCTCGATAGCACGTCGCAAAATACATTATAGCTCCGTTATTTTTAATTTCTTTGACTTAAAACTTGGTATAAAGTCAGATAATGTTGTGAAGATACTATATATATATATAAAAATAGTACATGCACCTGCTTTAGTTTGAGGTCGCGCAAGGTAGTGCAAGGTCGCGTGTGGTCGCGTGCGGTCGCGTAGTAATTAGTCAGACCGACCACTGGCAGTGGCAATCAAAGATGGCGTGTGAAAGCAACTTTCTGTGTTTTGGAGTTCATTAAATGTTGGGATGAATATGTCAGGTTTGAGGATGCACATTTCTGTAGGTTCATCTCGGTATTCCACCCCCTCGGCTTTCTGTTGTAAATATTAAGCTGAGCACGGTGATCGAATGTGGAAGCTACGTTTGGTCAAAGGTCACAGAAGATTTGCGTCGTGCAGCGAAGGAAAGAATCGCGATCTTGTTTCCGAATCGGTACCTCTTTGTTTTTCATTAGACCTGTCATTCTGCTTGCTCGGCTTTGTTAGATGTTTGCATATCGTGTTGCTATTTTCTTTGCTTTTATTATTGTTTCTTACTTGTGCTTCGTTTATCGATACAACGCAAGTAATAAAAGTGTTTGGCAATTTTCAGGGAAAATGGAATGCTACAAGTACAACGCATGGTGTATTCCAGGATATCTGATCAAGAGTTGGATGCGTTGGTGGAACCAATTACTGCTTCCAACAAGCTTACTGGGTCCTTAATGATACAAGCTCGTCTGAAAGGACAGGGGACAGTACTTCAGGTAACTCTTCTGTGCTGAATATTAGAATAGTAAAGCTTCAAAAAGGAATTTTAAACTGTTGAAAAACAACTGAGAAATGGACCAATGTTTCACAGTCACAGATTCTGATTTTAAAGTTAAGTAATACCGTTTTTATATTTAGTCAAGTTTTGACTAAATATTTTAACGTAGAGGGGGGAATCGAGACGAGGGTCGTGGTGTATGTGTGTGTGTGTGTGTGTCTGTCTGTCTGTCTGTCTGTCTGTGTGTGTGTTTCGATCCATCATACAACGCCGCAGCTATGGAGGTCAATGCGTTGCTTCGGCAGGGCACTGTGGACTCCCCTAGAGTTGTATTTTGGGACCATGATTTTATGTTTTCCGCTGGAAAACAGTTTACGTTACCTGAATTTGCAGCGTCATTTCCTGGGTGATGGTGTGCATCTAGCAAACGTATATTCCCAAGCTTGGGACCTGTTGGCGTAACATATCAAGATCAAGAAGATCAAGCAACGTCAGGACAGGCCAGGTTGTACAAGTCCCTTCGTCAGGCGATAAACACAGTCGGTTTTTGTGTGATTAAATAATGTTGTAGCCGGGTCAGGTTGCATTGTGCGTTTTGACTGATCAGCTTACAAAGCACGGGTATAGGAACAGGGAATCTTCAAATTGTTTACATTTTCTTTCTTGTTTGATGCGGGTGGGTGGCATTATAAATCGAAGGCTCTAAATGGGGTCAACCAGATCGGTAGATGGGAAGTGACTCGAGTTTATGACAGGCTCGTTGTGGATGATGTCCCTTGTCTAAAAACCAGTTCAAGGTGGAATGGTTCTTCGATCAACACGATTGTTGAGTGTTCTGTCAAATCAAGATATCGTGACATGTTTCAACAGTATGTTTCTGTGTTGGTGGATAGTATGGATCAGTGTTTTTCCAGAGTACTTGGAAATAATTTTCAGGTGAGATTCTGATGAACATGTTGGTGTTACGATGCCTTTTCATGTGAGCGTTTGTCAATTCAGAGAATCAGAATATTTGTTCCTGTGGAGGTACTGTATGTCAATTACCTGTTAGGTGGGTGTTTGTCATTTCAATGAATCAGGAAATATTGGTTCCTGTGGAGGTACTGTTTTGTCGATCACCTGTTATTTTGCCTAGGAGATTCCAAATTTATTTTGGTTGTGGTACTGTGGGCTAGGTAATATTTCATGTGTTGTTTGACTTTGCAGAGAATCGGGAAACGTTTTTCCTGTGGAGGTACTGTTGTCACTTGTGTTGGCTGGTGCCTCACAGGTTACAAACACTATTTTGGTTAAAGTACATGTACCGTGGGCTAGGTAATATTTCATGGTGGGGCTGATTTTTCAGAGAATCAGAAAACATGGTTCGCTGTTGTTCTTTTTGTCAAATTAAGCTATAGGGCCTCAGAGATTCCAACATTAGTTAGTATGTGGATTTGTTAGCCAGGTATTATGTTAGTGTGTGACAGTTCAGAGAACCATGATGTAATTTCCTGTTGGTGTTCTGTTTGTCATAAATGTATTGAGCCTCAGAGATTCCAAACTCGTTTGGTGGGGGTACTGGGTGCCAGGATTTGAGTTTGACACAGAAAACACAATTGGTTTGAAGTACTTTGGGCCAGATTTTAATCAATTTCTTTGGTTTGTATTTCAGTCTCCCAAAATCTGGTGACAACTTCAGAAGTATGGGATATTAAACACCTTTTACAGGCTGAACAGTGAAGGCGTTGTCAACTCCTGCAAGGAGCAGCAGACGAGTTCAAGGCTTATGTGTAATTCTCAGTAATCTGACAAATAAGGCTGTGTTCACATATATATCCTGTTTTTTATGCACAGGAATATGCCTCCCAGGAGGGCAGCGTCAAGGCGGGTAGCCGAAGTGACCCGAGCCGCTGCAGGTCGGCCGAGGGCCAGCAACCAGACAGCCTCGCAGCGACAACCCGGTGGGTTTGAGTCAGCCACAGCAGGAGGGGAAGAAAGCGCCACTGCTTTGGCCGCGGTATTGGCTGAGCTACGCAGGCTGGGGGAGCGGCAAGAGACCTGCCAAGTGGCCATTGTCTCGCTCCAGAAAGACAACCAACGTCTGCAAGAAGCTGTTTCGGGTGATCGTGAGGCCATCGCCTCAACATCGGGATCGATGACAACCGGTACCAGCAATTCTACCCTGTCTGGCTCGGTTGCCAACCTGGTCAACACAATCACAGGTGAGGCGGCCGCCCAATTTTGTTCGTCGAGGATAAAGTTAAACGCAGGATCTGGGGCCCGGGGCGTCAATCCACAATGACAACTGAAAAGTTTCAAATGGAAGCGTGTCAATGTTAATTGTAATTCAATCTGACAATGATCTCTTTCCCGCGTTCATGCGGTTGCAAACAGACCAGAATTGGTTCTGTTCTGTTCACATAGTACTTTGAGTTCACTTACATGCAAGGGTGATGCACAGTATTCCTATGGAGAGAACTTCATCTTTAAGTGTACTTCGATTAACTGAAGATATTCAATTGTTTACTTCAATGTGGGAGGTGTGCAATGTGTAAATACACATCAACTCAGTCAGTAAGATTTATGTGCAGGTGTATGATGCAGAGCTGTCAGCCCCTATGAAGCTTCATGTGTAGCAATCTTGAATTTATAGAGTAGCAAATGGTGTTTATCTTTAAGTATTGCATCATCTTATAATCCACTGCACCTACATGTTTATAAATATGTCAAGACACAAATGTTGCAATAACTGTGTTCAGACAAGAAAACAGCAGCAGGAACAAATGAACATTGTAGGGTGTCTGTATAACGAAGTAGCATTTTCTGTTTTACAAGTAGCATGCTACATCGAAAGCGTAATAGTCTGCAGCTCTAATTGGGCCACTAATGCGGCATGGTGCTTTTGGATTCCACAAGTTATTTTGCATGTTGTTTTTAAGGCAAATATGTCAGAAGCTCCTAAAGAACTTTAGTGGGTAAGCCTGTGACATTGTTGTCCACATAGAGAATACTATATGGTTTCCTATGAAATACCAGTTTTACACAAGTTGTGCTTTTAAATATTAAACTGCGAACAATATTTCAAAACACTAGTGTAAAACTGGTATCAAACAGGAAGCCATGTAGTATTCTGTTTATCCTACATACAGGGTTCGTACAGGTCATGGAAAACCTGGAAAGTCATGGAATTTGATTTTTAATTTTGCAGGCCTGGAAAGTCATGGAATTTCAATTCAAGTCATGGAATTTCAATTCAAGTCATGGAAAGTCATGGAATTTAATATAAATAAGAAAGAAAAAAAAATAACCTTTAGCACGCCAGCTTTCTTTCGAGTTGTTTCTTGACAACAAAAAGTATGCGGAATTGGAACGAATTAGGCACACAAAAAAAATGCTTTGGTTACGGTTTTATGGCCAAAATTAATAGGGTAGGTAGGTCGATTAAACTTTTTTTTTGTTTTTGTTGGTTGGTCCCTCTTGAAATGATAAAAATATTTGTGTATGCAGGATATTCGAGGTATTTTCATATTGGTGTATTTGGAACCACAGATATTAATTACTTTTTCATGTTAAGAAAAGAAAACTGGACATACCCTTTAAACTGTATAGTGCCACTAGTGAACACAGTCTTGAACGCAGTCTGGACTGATTGTCACAAATTGAAAACTAGTCAAAATACAGTAGCTGATGATTCCTTTCACTTTATACAAGTTTTCTTAAACAGAAGTCTTTCCATCAAAAAGTTGCACTCTTCGAGTACCGACTTATCAGTCGTGTTTGTTCGATATGAACGCACTTTCCGAATACGATTGCAAATGCAGACGACATCTTTTTACGTTCGCGCAACGAACGAACGCACGAGACTGACTTCCCTTGGATATGGGAGTTGTAAAAAGCGGAGTGGTGTCCCTTGTCGGTCTTGTTGTTGTCTGCTCGCCGGCGATCGATGTTTTCTCTGTGCCGTGGTGTTGTCGTTTTCGGTGGGTTTTTGTGTGTGTGTGTGGTTTTTTTTGTGTGTATGTATCGTATGTGTTTGGTTCATTTTATTTTTAGCTTTAGGACCAAAAAAAAAGTTTAGGGTCGGTCGGGAAACCGTAAACAAAGCATTTTTTTTTGTTGGCCTTACCAAGGAAGATCTTCGCAATGAACTGTGTATCGCGGTGAAAAAAAATGACAGTTCGTCAAGTCACAGTGTTAGTGACGGTTATGAAGCGGAATTTACGAAAGTGCAGATGGATACAAACAGTGGCTGGTCCAGTTTAGTGAAATGACAGGACCAGCAAACATTACCGATAATCTGACTGCGTAGCAAATGCTTGACTTGCTTGTCAAAGAGACACTGCGTAGAAACTGACTCAAATTCAGTGCAAAGCAAGCCAGTGTCAAAACTGGCAGTGACAAGACGTAAAAAGTTTGCGTGTTCGGAAATGGCGACCTGTGGATCTAGTCATGGAAAATGTTATTGAGGCTCATGGAAAAGTCATGGAATTTTGTTTCTAAAAACCAGTGGGGACCCTGTACATACTGTTGCATGTTCATTGCTGTAAATGTCCCTTTGTCGAAGCGCCCAGATTGAAGAAGCTTAAAAATTGAACCTGGATCTCTCCGAATGCCTCGTGTAATCTTTTATGTCAAAGCAAGGAAATGTCACTGGTGTGGTGTTTACGTTCTTAAAATTCTTCCGAGTGTTCAAAGAAGGACGCTTGTTTCGGTATTGGAGGCAGTGAAAAATCAGGTCCTTGTCAGACAAGACCTCTTTACACATGCAATGTAGAGTGAATGGTATTGTTATGACATGAGTGGTATGTCACGTTAGTGTAATAAGTTGTATTCTTACACGCTCCACAAAGGCACAGAGTACGGGGAGCCATCCAGCGGGTTGATCCTGGTGGAGTAGCTGTCAGAGCTTTGGCGTTGAGGCCCACGAGACGTCGTCTGTACCAAGTATCAGGACCAAACGCTCTCTGGCATCTAGACGGATACCACAAGTTGATATCGTGAGTACAGCTACAAATACATACACTGGGCACAAAAAAATCCTTTTTCAAAATTTGGTGAATGTTGAGTGTGTCCGGTGGTGGGGAGGATGTTGGGGGTTGTGCCAGTTTGAACATGGAATTTGAGTGGATTGATACAGGTGGCATAAGGAATTCTCTTAAACATTATTTTATGACGCTGGAATCTTTCTTTTAAGACCTACATAACCCTGAGATAATAAGGTCTTATAATGGGGGTAAACTTACAGAGGTTATGAGCAGAATATCTTAGAGAACAGCATACCTGCCAATTGCTACGATTTTGGCGCAGCATGCTCCGATTTTGCAGGAATTGCTACGCTGCTACTCTAAGCCCTGAGCCGCTACGCTAAAAAAAAAAAAATGACAAGCGTGCAAAATGTTCACTTATTGCTTGACAATCAACAATGAACATTGCATAACTAGTCGAGTACCGATGGCTGGGAACCACTCCGTTATGACTCGATATTGTCCACGTGACTTGCTTAGCAAATCGTGAATTTTATTGCAAGCATTCGCATTTCCGGTGACTCTATGCGCCAATTGTGAATTTGATTAGAATATGCAATGCACTTGTTAAGTTGTAAGCTGTGCACAGTGACGGTGTTAGAAGTGGAAACTGGAGGGAGACAGGATAAAAACGGGGAAACGTAAGGGTGGTGAAGATTATGGTGCAAGTTCCACGCCGATGCGGGCAAATCATTTTCAACGATTTTTGCCGAAGAATTCGACAGACTTTGCGTGCATAGGTAATAATACCTGCTATTCCGACTTGGTTGTGTGACAGACGTTTTCTTCCACACGAGATTACGTTGATTGTCTAAATCTACTTTTTGACGGAAGTGACCGAACAACTGTGAATGACGTCTCAGTATATGGGAATGACGTCACAGTCATCGTCACAGTCTGTATCTTTTGAAGCATCGCATTCTTCATGACGTCTTTCTGTGTCTGCAAAATGTTTGTTCATTCCGGAATCTTTGTCATCTATGTTCAGAACTCTGTCCTTATAGTGTCAGACAAACAGGCCTCCTGAGCGAACCACTTTGCAAGGGAAGTTAAATTCGCGTATGGAAACAGTACTGTCGTCTGGGGTGCCGTTTTCAGTATTCTGAGCATTGAAGAATTTGTAAAGAGAAGAAACGATAACAGCAGGAGAAATAAAAGTCGTGTGTGCATTTTATGTTTTTTTGGAGTGACGATTTTGAGTTTGAATCCGTTCTTGCCATGCTCCTAAAGCGTGTAACATACAATCTTGCATACGTTTGCGTTAGTAGTGGCAAAGAAGGAAAGCGTGTGACATTGAACTATGTTTAGACGGTTGTAATGTCGTAGAGCTCTCAGAATCTTACAAACGTTTTTGATGGCATTTTAAATGCGGGCTTGCGATTCAAATTTAAGATTATGCTAGTGCTACGCTTATAAACACCAATTGCAACTCTGACATTGGGTGAAAGTTCCAAAATGCTACTCTTTGGGCTTCACAGGGGTTGGCAGCTATGAAACAGGGTCTTGAAAATGTCTTGTTTGGGATCGTAAAAGGAAGGGCGTCTTCTAAGGGGTAGGTGGGTAACGAAGGTGAGTCGTGTGCAAGTATTTGCTTTTCTTTTCTTTTTATTTTGTCATTTTCTGGATATGTAATGAAAGACTGGTCCATTGATGATTTCCCCACGGAATACAAAACATATTCTGGTTATACCTTACCATTTCTACTGGGTGGTTATTTAAATTTGGTTGCTTGGTGGTTTTTTTAACAATAAACACCCCTTCAAGTTAACAGAGAAATAAGCAGAGGGGGGAATACTTTTCGGTGAATACCAAGCTACCTAGTCCTAACAAATAACCACCCAGCAACCAGTCTGAATCCTCGATAGCTCATAGGTTGAGAAACCACACTGTGTGGTCACTGCTTGGTGACTGAAAAGTTCTGAATGCTCAAATATTCGAAAGAGGAAAGAGCTCATACATACTGCATTTACACTATTCATTTCAGGTTTCAACACACAGAATCCAATATAAGATCCATAAGTTTGGTTGTTTTCTAAATCAAAATCTACGTTGTACCAGACACAAGGTCTCAAGGCAAGTAACTCTCATATTTTGTGTAGAAAATAGAGTTGTTCCCATTTTGCATTTGTACAAATAAAAAGACAGTAAGGCCAAACAAAAATATATGTTGGTTTAGGGTAACGTGACCAAAAAAGATAGGGTCGGTAGGTCGGCTTTTTTATTTATTTTTATTTATTTTTAAATTTGGTCGATTTTCAAGGAGGTTACTTCCCTTAGTCTCGGTATGGTTCGCAAAATGTGCCAACGGTTGGGTATTTTTTTTTAGAAATAAAAAAAAGTTTTATGGTCGGCGGGAAAAAATAGGGTCGGTCGGGTTACCCTAAACCAACATATATTTTTGTTTGGCCTAATCTGAAGGTCAATTATATTTCACTTCATAAATAGAACTTTTTTTCCCGAGATACTTAAACATGAAAAGAACGCAAAAATATTTGCCTTATCGTCTTAGCAGAACAACTATGTACTTTATTTTATTCGAAATTAAATTAACTGCTATAAAGAGTTTGCAGAATTGCGCAATTTTCACAGAACTCTTCAACCATGGATTAATCACATGCTTGTGCAGGTAGACTGGCTGAGTGAATAATACTTGATCAAAATAATTATGTGTGCTGTGGGCAGGCTGTCTGTCTGTCCAATGACAAAAAATGTAACGTTGAGCTGTTATCTCAGAAGTTTATACAGCTAGACCTCTGAAACTTTGCACACTTTTAGGGTTTGATGATTTCACGAAGTGACCCCAGTTTCGTTGACCCTCATCAAATTTTGGGGTCACAGCGGGGTCATGTTCGTTTAATAAAAACTTAACGTTGATGTTATCTCAGATGTGTTTTTAGCTAGAGCTTTAATAGTACGCACACTTCTAGGTTTTGATAATCTACCAACTTGACATAAGGTTGTGGGCGGGGATGTAGCTCATTCGGTAGCGCGCTAGATTTGTATCCAGTTGCCTGCTGTCAGCGTGAGTTCGTCCCCACGTTCGGCGGGAGATTTATTTCTCGGAGTCAACTTTGTGTGCAGACTCTCCTCGGTGTCCGAACACCCCCGTGTGTACACGCAAGCACAAGACCAAGTGCGCACGAAAAAGATCCTGTAATCCATGTCAGAGTTCGGTGGGTTATAGAAACAAGAAAATACCCAGCATGCTTCCTCCGAAAGCGGCGTATGGCTGCCTAAATGGTGGGGTAAAAACGGTCATACACGTAAAATTCCACTCGTGCAAACCACGAGTGCACGTGGGAGTTTCAGCCCACGAACGCATAAGAAGAAGAAGAAGACATAAGGTTGATTGACCTTCGTCACAGCCCACTTCGTCAACATCACGGGCCAAAGAATCTAGACACAGCCATCGTCGAACGCTGAAGAAGAAGAAGATTGACCTTCGTCAAGTTTTGGGGTCACAGGGGGTCATGTTCGAATCAAAATATCTTAACATTGATGTTATCTCAGGTGTTTTTGAAGCTTGAGCTTTGAAACTTTGAACACTTGAAGGATTTGATAATCTACCTACGTGACCCTAGTTTGGTTGATCCCTGTCACATTTTGGGGTCACAGTGGGGTCAAGTTTGTAAAAGCTTTACATTGCGGTTTTCTCAGTTATTTTTATTAAATTTCACTGAATTGTATGTGTTATTAACCAGCAGACATTACCAAAATTTTGCTTATTTTTATAAAATTTTAGAGTCTTAGCAGTTAGTGGAATCCTCCTTTTAAGACCTACAAGACCCTTAAGGCTTATGGACATGACGAAGAAAAGTCATATAAAGCAATTGCTTTTCTTGATTTATTTCTTTGCAAAATTGAAGAAAGGTGGATTAAATGGGTTACACACCTTTTCTCAATGATATATATTAAAAATAATGGTCTTGATTCTCGGTCATGAAAAAGCACTTTGACCATTACTTTTTAATATTTACTGAGCATGTTACCTGTACTTATTTCCCAATAACTCTTTAATCAGAATTTGTGTGGTGAAATCACATATGGAAACGGATCTCTGTTTGTTATATTGCAGGTGGAAAATGGTGATTCATGGGGCAATCGATGGCTTTAGCCGGGCCACTACCTTCCTCCATGCCACCGAAACAACAGGTCAGAGACCGTTCGGGATCTGTTTTTGGGTGGAACCCAACGCTTTGGACTCCCGTCAAGAGTCCGCATGGACCATGGTGGCGAGAATCTGGATGTCGTCGCCCTCATGAACGAACACAGGGGAGAAGGGAGAGGCAGTGCGATGCAAGGCCGCAGTGACCATAACCAAAGGATCGAGCGTCTCTGGCTCGACGTCTGGAAAGATGTGGTGAACCCTTACCATGACCTGTTTACTGCTATGGGAACACCACAGGCAGAAGGTGGTCTGGGGATACTGAACATGGACAATCCCATTCACTTGTGGGCCCTCCACTATGTTTTTCTGCCCAGGCTGAACCGGTCCCTACAGTGGTTTGTGGAACAGAAGAACCACCAACCCCTGAGGACAGAGCGCAACAGAACTCCCCTGCAGCTCTTCTTCAGGGGGATGCTGGAGAGACGAGCCAGCACATCCACAGCAGTACAGGACTTCTGGAAAGGGAGAAGCCTTCAATCGATAATCGAGGACCATCCTTTGCCAGACAGTCGTTAGGATGTGCCTGCCACGGCTTGCCCCCTCTCTGAGGAACAGCTCGTGCAACTAACGGAGCGCATTGACCCTCGGAGTGGGCCACCCACCGATCAACATGGTCAGATGTTGTTCTCCAGTTCGTTGCCAACATGCTCGAGTAAAAAAAAAGTTAGCTTGTGGACACCCCAAACCTGAAGTGTATAGCAGACCTGTGAACCCATACGATTTTGCCATATTTTGTACGCTTGATTGTCCAGACTACAAGCAGATTGGTCAGTGGAATCACAAGAAAAATTCATTGTCTACTTTTATTTACAAGCGCAGGGTTCGACACTAGCGGGGGCGGGGGGCGGAACGCCCCAGAGTTTTGTGTTCCGCCCCAATTATTGCCGAAGCTTGGGGCCCACTCCGCCCCAGGATAAATTCCAACAATGACAAACCGAAATTTCTAATGCCAGAGCCAATCACTAAAAATCGCCAGTCATAGTCGTCACTGAAATTTGCGTTACGATCAATGCCGCAGTCAAGAAGAAAAAAAACCCATTGAAATCGTCGAAGGACAATGCCGCAAGGGAAATAACTCCCAAATTGCGCTCTTTAGCGTGAGAGATAAGTATCGCCTTCAAATGCCAAACGCAAAATGTGGCGACACATCCCTGGTGTAAAAAGACCTGGAAATGAAGATGAAGAACAGGGTGGAGAGAAACGAAAAAAGGAGACCGATGCAGCCAAAAGCGTGAAGCTCTGTCGTAATTTCAATGTCAAATGGTTGAAAGAATTACCCTGGCTTCAGTACGATGAAGAAAAACAAACAATGCATTGCCGCACGTGAATAATGAGAGTGGGCCCCAGATTTTTGTTTTCCGCCCCAGCAATTTCCATCTCTGGGGCCAGTGTGGCCCCAGGCCAAATAAGTTAGTGTCGACCCCTGAAGCGCATTCCAAAGCCGATCCAGTGTTTTGACACATGATTACTGCTTTTGTCAATGAAAGAAGCATTCGTTTTAAATTGTAAACTTATTAGGCTACTTGCCCTATCCGCGCCAGCCACGTAATCGTGCAATAAATCTGCAATATCTTGCATGGCGTTGGGAGGTGTGCCTCAATTTGCGGGTTTGCTTTGAGACCTCAGAGTAAGGATGTGTCTGGGTGCAGACACTTCGCCTTCAAAAAAGTTAATTTGCACTGAGCAGCATTGGGCTGCAACAATGAAAGCCTCAAAAACAATCATAAAGTTTGTTCAAAGTACCAAGCATGGTAGAAGGTATAAGCAACTGTTTTTTTCAAATTGGTTTAAATCTGCGCTCTAATTCTAAACCAATCTTTGTAAAGTGGAAAGTCATTCAAATAAAGCGAAATTATGTCCGCTGTGTATTTTATTATTTTTAAACACAGGTACTGCACCACGAAAACAATATTGCTAAAAAAAATATAAAAAAATACGTACACTTTGTGAAAGAAAGTTGCAAAGAAAGTTTTACACAATGATTTGCCATTAGGTTACCTGTTTAATTGCACCAAATTTCTTTTGATGTATCTATAGTATAGATTTATAAGGTTGAAAATTGCTGAAAGTTTTTAAAACAGACTATTGTTTTTGAAAAAGACCTTAGTGTATTTTTAGGTTTATTGATGCTAGATATATTTATATATATATATATATATATGGCTTGCCCAATCCAACGTATAAAGGAACTCATTGTTATTCAGCCATTAACCTTCGCCGGCACTCGTTATCGACTACACACGAACGCATTCGTGGGGCCAAGCAGACCCATGCTTCTCAAAGAAGGAAAAATGTGCATATCCTTCCGTGGCACTCGTGGGGCCGTGCAGACCCATGCTTCTCAAAGAAAGAAAAATATGCATATCCTTCCGTGGCACTCGTGGGTCCGTGCGGACACAGAAGGGTGTTTGATGCAAATATCTCTTAAACGAGTTGGAATTTTTTAATGAGCTTTTAGAAATGCCTCAGACACCTAAAAAGCTATCATCTCCTAAAAGCTCATTAAATTTCAGTGATAATTAATTAATTAATTAATGGTCAAATTTAGACTACACACGGTATTTGGTAAAATATTATGGGTCTGCATGGCCCCACGAGTGCCACGGAAGGGTTTGCACAATTGTCCTTCTTTGAGAAGTATGGGTCCGCATGGACCCACGAGTGCCTCGGAAGGGTATACACGCTTTTCCTTCTTTGAGAAGTATGGGTCCGCACGTCCCCACGAATGCTTCCGTGTGTAGTCTAAATTTGACCATTAATTAATTAATTAATTAATTATCACTGAAATTTAATGAGCTTTTAGGAGATGAAAGCTTTGTAGGTGTCTGAGGCATTTCTAAAAGCTCATTAAAAAATTCCAACTCGTTTAAGAGATATTTGCAATCAAACACCCTTCTGGGTCCGCACGGACCCACGAGTGCCTCGGAAGGGTATACACGCTTTTCCTTCTTTGAGAAGTATGGGTCCGCACGTCCCCACGAATGCTTCCGTGTGTAGTCTAAATTTGACCATTAATTAATTAATTAATTATCACTGAAATTTAATGAGCTTTTAGGAGATGATAGCTTGTTAGGTGTCTGAGGCATTTCTAAAAGCTCATTAAAAAATTCCAACTCGTTTAAAAGATATTTGCAATCAAACACCCTTCTGGGTCCGCACGGACCCACGAGTGCCGGCGAAGGTTAAAGACATTTTCCGAATTACAATGGTTTAATAGCCAACTTGCACAATACCCCTTTTGAACAGCTCTCTGGTGCGAAAGATAAGGAAGGTTCACTTCCCTACGGGCAAACGTTTTGCTCTCACAAGCACTGGTGTTCTCTGGCTTGTGTAAAAAAACCAAAATAAAATCTCAATCGCCTTACTTTTGTATACAGGACATGCTTGGGTACTTTGAACGAACTAAAGGATTATTCTTGCGGCTATTATTGCCGCAGCCAATAAACCTTTAACGACTTTGTGTGTGTCTGTGTGTGAATGCTCTGATTTGTTTTGCTATTGTGTATTGCCGTGAGCTCCGGCGAGAAGGGGTGATTAATTTATGTTCATTATTATTATGTCTCACTGTGTTTTCACAGCTGTACAGAACAGTGAAAGGGATACTCGTTCAAACTTTGGTATGATGCCATGAGCGCCATAGTTTAACTAGAGTCAAATCAGTTATTTTTCTTTTTATATTCAATGGTGCCTCATTCACCCATATTCATCAGAACATAAGCTATTTGCAACGTTCATTGAAGGTCAAGGTCACTTTAAGTTACCTATCAAACCTCATAGTGGTGTTTATTGTTTATGGTTAGTGTTTTCCCCTGGAGCAATTTTTTGATTAGTGCTTTTGTGAACAAGAAACAATTAACAAGTGGCTGCTTTTGTGAACAAGAAACAATTAACAAGTGGCTCTATCCCATCTTCCCCCCCCCCCCCCCCCCCCCCACCCCTTCCACGTCGCGATATAACCTTCGTGGTTGAAAACACCAAATAAAGAAAGAAAGTGTTTTAAACATTTTCAGTTCTCCATTTAGTTTGGTGAAGTAGTGTAGAGCATTTTTTGAACATCAATAATCATGTATGAATTTATTGCATGTTTGTTGCTAGAATATTAATCATTCTTCTGCTGAAAGTAAACATTGTGGTGAGTCGCATAGGTACCCCCCGCGGGTTTGGGGGAAGAATTTACCCGATGCTCCCCAGCATGTCGTAAGAGGCGACTAACTGATTCTGTTTCTCCTTTTACCCTTGTTAAGTGTTTCTTGTATAGAATATAGTCAATTTTTGTAAAGATTTTACTCAAGCAGTATGTAAGAAATGTTATGTCCTTTGTACTGGAAACTTGCATTCTCCCAGTAAGGTAATATATTGTACTACGTTGCAAGCCCCTGGAGCAAATTTTTGATTAAGTGCTTTTGTGAACAAGAAACAAGTGACAAGTGGCTCTATCCCATCTCCCCCCTTCCCCCGTCGCGATATAACCTTCGTGGTTGAAAACAATGTTAAACACCAAATCAAAGGTGAGTTTTAGATACTAAAATGTGCCAACAATTTTAACAGCACACCTGAGTCCCCTTTTTACTTTAGTTGCAAGATCAGTACATGTTCTATCACGGAATTTTGTTTTGTTTTTGTAATTATGTGTATTTAGAGATTTTTCAAACCAAACTATTAATCTTTGAGCTCAGATGTCCTACTTTTTGACGAATTGGTATGTTTATTCAAGGTAAGCTAGACGAATCATTTGTATCAGGAAACTAAATGAAATTCTGATTTTATGTGAAAAATTGAATCAGTATCACAACAATTTCAAAAATTATTCATATTATGTGCTGGTTAATGACTATTAAATTTGCAAGCCAAAGCTCTGTTTGCATTCTGAATTTTGCATGTAAATGTCCCATTTCAAAGATCACCTATATATTTAGGTGTGTGT
>NW_027125931.1:0-51000 GCF_037325665.1 Littorina saxatilis | reverse complement strand
TTCCCAGATGTCCTCAACCACTGCCCACTGACAAATCTGCTCGGTGAAAACATTTTCGGTGACCTGGACTATGACATAAACAAGCGGCGCAATGCATCTGTCCACCAGAGGTCGTCAACAAATATGCTGAGCCACAACAGGACAACACTGTGGTTGAAGAAGAAACTGGAGACCCAGTCAAGCCATCTTCTTGCCTTCGCTCGAAGGAAAGGGAAGTCTTTGCGACACCACAACCGCCAACAAGAGAAAGCGGTGTTGCTGCGACTGAGGCAGAGGCTTCTGGAAAACAAGGCAAAAAAGGCGGCAAAGGAGGCCAGACAGGCAGCAACCAAAACCGAGCTAATAAGAAAGCTGACGGCTCTTGGTGGCCCCTGTGTCATTGCAGAAGATGTTGATGCTCTGGTGATACGACTGAGAAGAGAAAAGAAATCAACCCTCTTAAACGCATTGAAGGACCAAATTCGATACCAGAAAACAGTATTGAATCAGAAGGGCTGCCTTCGACTCACTGGTAGCATTGAGGACCTGACAGCCAGCCTCGAGGCTCATCTGGGCGGCACTAATCTTCCAGCTCCAGATGAAGATTAGATGGGTAGCCTTGAAAAATGAAAACTTTCAAACCTGTTTTATTTCTTTGTCTGTGTATATGTGTTTACAGATCTGTCGATGCTGATCATTTTGATGTAAAGTTCATGTTGGTAGGACAGTTAGAAGCTGAAATATATCCTTTTAAAGATTTCGACGTGTTTGAACGGTAAAATTGGACGATTTTCCCAAGTTTGGGTTCTTCAATTCAATTATTTCTTACCCGTACATTTTGGAAAAAAATTGAGCTAAAAGTCTTAGATATGGAGAGGTAATCTGTTCAAAATTAGCTTCATATCTCTTGTTTTGGGTTCACAGTGAGGCTCCAAAGTTGACGATTTTGTATTCTTGAAAAAAGTGAGTTAAAAGGCCTAAAATTGCACTTTTCAAATGTACATAACTACAAAACTAATTCACCTACAGAATGCAAATTTACATCACTGTGCTCAGAATAAAAAGATCTACAAGACCATGGAAGTTATAACCTTTGATTCTGGAGTTTGAAAAATCACTTTTGAGTACCTAATATATGGACTAAAAATGACGTGTTTTTTTCTTGCAGGACAATGGCTTGAATATGACTTCATCCTGAATCGGCAGAGCAGCGATGTATTCTTATATGGATGCCATGGACGTCTTCCACCTAGCGGGCACACAGATGGTTCACAAATCTACCCACTTGTATATTGCATACCTACCCCCTCACTCTTAACCATTGCTCCTTCACTTCTGCAGCTGCATAAAAAAAAACACACACACACACTTAATACCGATGCCACATTTCAAGTAATCGGGCTGCAGGTATATTTGTCTTCTTAAGTCCACAATCAGAATGGCAGGAGCTATTGGAAAAAACGTTTTCTTTTTTACATTTTACGGTAATTACATTTTTGTCTTTGATCTTCAGGCTTCCATAACAGTTCTCTAAATGTATTGAGAATACGCCTGAAACGTTACATGAACCAAAACAACAACAACCAAAAAACAAACGCTGTGCATAGGGAACACAAATATCAATGATCTTTCTTTATTTGGTGTTTAACGTCGTTTTCAACCACGAAGGTTATATCGCGACGGGATATCAATGATAATTTAGAAGGGAGAATCAGCCGGGACATTATTTATTATTCTGAATAGATCAACATTCATATATGCATCAAGTGTACTAATTGATCCTGCTAAATAGTTGTATTTGTTTGTGACTGATGCACTTTTTATTCACTTTGCACATGTATCACGTAAGAAAAATCAAGGGAGGTAATTTTGCTCGGATTAGATGGTTCCCTCCCCTCATAACAAAAGCACACAAATTCATTTTTCCCCTCTTCTCGTATGTGTTATTCAAACGTTTTGTTGGTTTTTGTTGAATATTGATGTGAAAGGTTCAGTCCTTCCTGAGTAAACTATTCGATTTACAGTCTCAGAACAGACCAGGCCTGAAAAGACCATCGCTAAACACATCAACTAATCAGCCTGGGTGCAGTTTGTGATTGTTTTTTATTGACTGATTTGTGAACGAACACAAGCAGGAATCTGTGATGATAACACATCAAAATAAATTATCACTTTGCGCATGAAGCAGCCAGGTTGTCGAATCTAAGTCTTTGTTCATGTACAATCTTGTCTAAATCTGAGATGGTGAGCCAAAAGTTTTCATGGGAACGACTGTGCCTTTCTGTGTCTCTCAATTTTTACACCACTTGCTACTCATGATTGCATGACACTAAGAACAGGCAAGATGTGGATATCGTGGTTTTAATGATACATTCGGACATACAAATGGTTACCGTTGTTTTCTTAGATACGTGTGATCTCTCTTTTTCCCCTGGTCCTTTCTTTTTGATGTTATTTAGCCTGAAGTTTGTTGCAACTATTGGTCCGCTTGCATTTGTTGTTATAGTAATTGTGGATATGCTATTTAATTTGTCTGTGTTGCCTAATTATGTTGTCACTGTCAGCTTGATGAATAAAGGCTATGAGAAAAACAAAATGTTACCCTTCACCATCAGCAAAATATGCAGCTAGCTGCATATACTAAATATTTCTGATACCTTGACCAAATACGATGTTTATTTTTGCGTGTTCTCGTTTTTTCAGAGCGAACACACACACCTAAAGTGTGGATGGTTACCTAAGAGGCGGCACTGGGTGTAGTGCCTTTCTAGTGCACTTGCACTACAACAGCACTGGGTGCAGTACTCGCTCCGGCATCGAAGAATTTTGCACTAAAAAATGCACAAAATTTGACCTATTTCGTCGCCTATAGAGGACGGAAAGAATGTCATTTTGAACATTGTTATGACATTCTTTCCGTCAAAAAAGTCAATTTAACGGTGTTAAATGAAGCGACCATCCACACAATTAGGTTGCCATCCAGAGTTTAGGTTGCCATCCACGTGTGGATGGTTGCCTTATGGTGATTTAGGCAACCAAACCTGTGGAAACATGGGTACACACACACACACACACACACACACACACAGTCTCTCTCTCTCTCTCTCTCTCTCTCTCTCTCTCATCCACACACACACACGTACACGTACACACACACACAGTTTCAATGTTAAAAACTTAAAACACGTATCCCTGTAGCATCGATGAAGGTTGTATGCAGGAACATCATAAAAGCTTGCTTACAAACGGACTCGCTGTCTTCGAATAAAACAGCTTTCGAATAAAATAGCTTACCGTTGGATCTTTGCTCAAACTGCGGCTTTCTTGTCCACATTCCTGGCGCACAGATCTGCAATGTGCAACGTTACTGTTGAATACACACACTTTATGTTGAAGTCACAGGGCACAGACAGACATATCCCCCCCCCCCCCCCCCCCCCTTACACACACACGCGCGCGCGACTGCGTGAAGATGCACGTCACCTTATCATTTAATCACACAATGTAAAAACGTGGTGGTTAAAATCTGAATAGTATCATATGAATCTCTGAAGAGAATCTTTTTTTTTCCAACAGTCGTTCGTGTAAGGCACACGCAGACGGAATGTAGCTGAAGCCATACCGTAAAAACTAAGAACAGATCTATAGATTCTAAAACAAATGTGACATTTTAGTTCTATTCATCTGGATGAGCTTGATCTGTCCGAAGTAGAATCGGCCACTGAAAATGCAACTCCCCTCCCCCCCTCCCTTTCCCACGACACACACCACGACACGACACTAGCTGAGAAAAGGAAAACGTGTGGAGGAATACATAATGTAAAAACCAGATCTAAAAGTAAGCCCGGTTTACCATTTCAAACCGCCTTTGAGTATGAAATGTTCGGACGCGCCCTTTCAGCCTACAGTGAAATGGTAATGTACACGTACAAGCTTTGTTTCAGAACTGTGAAACGTAATAACTGGGTTTGAATTGAATTCAAATATATACAAGTAAAGTTAATGGAAGATCAAAGTAAAGGTTGGGTGTAATGTCAAAAAGTATACTTACATTCCGTTTCAGCATGCTCAGTCTTCCACAGGAAAAACTCCCAGGGCTTTGTCCTGCTTGCGATTTTGCCAAAAGTACTTTGAACACACCCCCGACGTAACTTTCAATGAGCATCATAGTATTTTTGCCACTTGCCGGTTGAATTTGGCGCCTAATTCCAACTTCGCTGCATCTCAGGGTTGTTTCTGGTCCCCCAAATGTACACATTCAGACCTATGCTGCCCTGATCGATCACAATTTTGCTTTTTACGTAACTGGCGCAAGATGGCAGACATCTTTGGACCGTAAATGACTCTTTGCGCATGCGCCGCTAATAATTTGATTGGTCGATATTTTTAGGTAAAGCACATGGTCTCAGAAAACAGAAAAGTAAACATTGGAAGCGTGAGTCACGCTCCCAAAAAATAAAAACTTTGTTTACATATAAAAAAAATTCTGTAACTTTTTGCCCCATGGTTCATTCATCATCTGAAATAACTTTTTAGCGAAATCTAACCATAAGATTATTGGAAAAAAGTCAAAATGTAGACGACCACCTTTAAGGGTTTGATGATCTAACGAAATGTTCCGGGTAAGGTTGACCTTCGTCAAATTTTGGGGTCACATGGGGTCATAATTGATTTATAATAACTAAACATTATCTCTGACGTTTTTGAAGCTACTGCTTTGAAACTTTGAAAACTTCAAGGGTGTGACACTCTGCCAACATGACCCTAGTTTGGTTGACCCTAGTCAAATAATGGTGTGACGGTGGGGTCATGTTCGTAAATACTTTACGTTGGTATTTTCTCAGTTCTTTTGGGAGCAAAAGTCAATACATTTCACACAATTGTAGGTATATTGATAATCAGCAGACATGGCCAAAATGTGAATTTGTTTTCGACAACTTTCAGAGTAAAAGCATGAAAATGTCAGCTGGAGTGTGTGTGTGTGTGTGTGTGTGTGTGTGTGTGTGTGTGTGTGCAGTGCGGGGAGGTTGGGGCCACTGGTTCGAGTGGTCGAATTGCCCAGTGTCCTGCAACCGTACACCGGCCACACCTGTGATGCTGGTATCATCACGTGATTGCAATAGTCCAAAGCCCGTCTGCCGTGGTGATTGGTTCTGCCAGGGGACTAGCAGACGAACTAAACCCTGCGCAACCCAGCCACCTGCCTGCCCCGTCTGCAGTAAGTGGCATTTTGATTGCTTGACATTGTGCCAAGTTTAGACTCGTTGCAAGCAGACTAGAAATCGAGATGAGGGTGATGGTTTGGTGTGTGTGTGTGGTGTATGTATGTGTGTGTGTGTGTGTGTGTGTGTGTGTGTGTGTGTGTCCACCTGTGTGTGTCCACCTGTGTCTGTTTGTGTGTCTGTGTGTTTGTGTATGTGTCTGGAGAGAGAAAGAGAGAGAGAGAGAAAGAGAGAGAGAGAGAATGTGAAAGAGAGAGAGAGAGAGAGAGAGAGAGAGAGAGAGAGAGAGAGAGAGAGAGAGAGAGAGAGACGGACAGACGCTGTGGCGACATCACATTTGAATCAAAATACACGTAAAAATCCACTCCTGCATTGAGAAATGTTCATGCCGATAATACATGATAAAGAAGGATTCGTTGTTCCCGATCAGGGGCTACAGTTGGAAATGGAAGTTCACCAAAAATTGGCAACATACTAACTAAAATACGGTGGGTGACATGGGCGCCCCCATTTTTTGAGCAAACGCCATCCAAAGCCGCTTTGGCCGGGTAGAAATTCCGTAGTTTCCAAGTCTATGGATAAAGATCGCGTAAGAAAATGACGTGAAAGGCTTTGACGTCATTTAATGCATCATGGAAATTCTGTTTGGCCTGGCAATTTTTGATATCGAGCGTTTTGATACGTTGCTCAGCGTAAACTGGTCTATTTAGATCTACTCATTGTCTCGCAGCGTAAACTGGTCTATTTAGATCTACTCATTGTCTCGCAGCGTAAACTGGTCTATTTAGATCTACTTATTGTCTCGCAGCGTAAACTGGTCTATTTAGATCTACTTATTGTCTCGTAGCTTCTGTCTGCTTTTCACTGGCAGTCAACATTCGCCCCTTATTTTCATTTCCCTTGGTAAATTGCAGTTCGGCTTTTTACGTAAACGTGCAGTTTTTTTGCTCACGTAAGTGTAGCCTATGCGATCGTAACTTTGTCTGTCTGTGCGTGCGTGCGTGCGTGCGTGTGTATGTCTGTGGTAGAAACTTTAACATTTGACTAAACACCGAAATGCTCATTTCACCTGGTTATTTTTCAAGCAACATCTTCAAAGTATTGAAGCAATGGTCAACATTTTGTCGGCATGTGTGTAGTTAAAGAGTGTATCCACAGAAAACGGGTGGTGGGGGGTTTTGGGCGGGTAAAAGCAGGTGACTGGTTTGTGTTGTGTGTGGTATGTAGACCAGGTCAGGGGTCAAGACCAGGTCAGGTCGGGTAAAGGATTGTGGTTTAGACTCACTTTCCAGTTCTCACCTCTGCATTCGCCGATTCGGGGAAGACGATTTCACATTATTCGATTTCTTAGCTCAAGAAAAATAGATAAAGAAGATACCAAAGCCAAAGGAGATTTCCAACAGTTTGATCTGCACAGCGTGTTTCCAGTGTCTGCGCAGGGAAGATCAGCTGTCAAAAGCGCAGTGTCGATCTGGCAGTCGTGTCCCCAGTAACAATGTAAGTACAAACAGATCTAGTGTCTCCCACTCATAAAGCGTGTCACATAATTAAGCTTACTGATCATTCGTTTTGTTTAATTTCTTTCTATTTCAGCAGACACGGATATGAAAAACAGTGCTAGGCAGTCACCTCCAGTGAAATTAGTTGATCTAAACTGCCTGTAATGTTTGGATGTCTTTGTTCTTGGTTCGATTTATGTGAATTTCAAAACTTGCAGTAGAGTCTCAAGTTTACTATGCCCGTATAAAACTGTCTACCATTTACTTGAACATGCAGATATAAGGAAACGGGAGGAATCTGTTCTCAAAGTCAAAATTATTAAGATTTTGCCTCAGTTTCAAAACATGCTCTGTCATGGTTCTGTCTGTAAAATGTGGTGCCTTTCTACAGACAATTTGTGAATGCTAGATCTACCTAGATCTGTATCGCGTTTCATTCCAGACTTTTCTCTTTGATTATACTATTTGCTGTTTACGCAGTAAGCTTATCACGATTCGTTAATGTCCATTCAACCAAGACCATCAGATAGCAAGGGTGGATCCAGGAAAGGGGGGCACACCCAAACGTTTCACGAACTTGAAGGCGCGAAGCGCCTGAATTGAGGGTGCAAAGCGCCCGAAAATGCAAGGGTGGGTCGGGTGCATGACCCCCCCCCCCCCTGAATCTCTCTCTCTTTCCCTATAGGGGGGGTCCGGGCCCCCTTCCCCGCCCCCTCCTAAATCCACCACTGGAGAGTACCTCAGTTGCTCCTCAAAATGGACTGTGAATAGTGTGTTGACTGTGTTGACCGTCAGAATTGTTTTAAGAACCAGGCTGCTGCAGTCAGTTGACATGTTACGCATAATGTAGGATTCCCATGCATGCTGCATAGGTAAAGTAGCTTGTATAACCCGACTATTCAGTATCAAAACACTGTTTTTATTTGTGTAGGTTGTAGTCATCACAACTAATCGTATTTTGCCTTTTGTTTCAGAAAGGAGGATAAGCTACAACACGATCGACGCTATGTCAGATATGCCTGTCACGAAGTGGTTTGCATGTGAATTAAATGTACGTGTTCTGCCCTATTGCACTGTCTCTACCCTTTTCACACCAAACACTTCAAAAACAGAATTTGGGAGGATGCAGGCTCATTATTTCCTCAACCAAAAAAACAACATACTTCTTCACTTTAAATACATCAGTACGAAACAACTTTTCGACACACAGTTCGCACAATCTTCCAGCTTTCACTCAATGTATGTAAATACATATTATAACAATACTTTCTCAAATATAGATTAACGCACACAGGAAGGTACCGACAGACACTCACGAGTTCGAATCACGGCTCACTGCATGTCGCCAGTTCACTTCCTTGTCTCGCTGAATCCTCGTAGAATAATGAATTCAGATGCCAACACACACAGATGCCAACACACACCTTTCACTGAAGATACCAACACACACCTTTCACTGAAGATGCCCACACACACCTTTCACTGAAGATGCCAACACACACCTTTCACTGAAGATGCCAACACACACCTTTCATGTTTCTCCCCGAGAAACCCTTCCGCCCTTAGCGGAAACAACCGTCGTCAGCTACGACCGGTATCGATGAAGACTCCACTCGTCTAGTCATCTGCGCCGATGTGGTCCCTTGCTCGCCACCATCGTCCCGCGCGTATCCCGTGTAAGGATCCTCCCTTACACGCCATGGAAATCCCTCATGGAAACTCCTAAAGAATTTAACCAAGTCTTAATACAACATTCTCTAAAACCATCTCTTCTTCCAAACGTTCATGTACCACTCATACATTCTCGTTCATTCCACGTTCACATTCCGTCCACATTCAATATCCAAACTAATACTTAATCTATGAATAACACTCCCCATACAAAGCATGACCGTCTTAAGCATAACATAAATGCGTAGCAATTATGTTCAAGAAATTCCCCATGAAAAACCCTAATACAATTACATCAAGAATTCTCTCAACGCTTCACACTAAAATTTGGTGCACTTTATATACACTAACCTTTACGCTCCAGCTATGTATTCCAACGTCAATAATATACAACATAGTAAATCATTTACCTTAAGAGACCCGTCTCTTGAAAGAGTACTTGTTCCCAGAACAAATCTGACACGCGCCGACAACCTTCCCGGTTGAAAATCTCAAACACAGCTCATCTCAAGCTAAAGCCAGTTTTGCGTGAAACACACAAAACACGTGAATAACGCCAGTCCGGTCAGCTACGCATCGCCTGTACAACATTTAGGGAGGTTAAAAACACGACGTGTACCTCACAAATATGCTACTCACATCTTTGTGACAATGCCTCAGCCACATGACGACTTCTGAATTTAAATCCACTCGGCATGGTGACAAGTCTTGATGAAAAGTATATGACTGAGGACAGCAGTGGAAAAAGTGACCACATGGCAGGTACCTATTGCTTAGTATCTGCAGTGCAAAAGACAGATACGTTGATGGTAGATTTCCAAATGAACACAGCACCCGCATAATTATCTACTGCTGATTTACCATCAATCAATCAATCAAAATGAAGCTTATATAGCGCGTATTCCGTGGGTACAGTTCTAAGCGCTTGTCAAAGAGTTGTCAACATACGACTAACAAAGAAACTAACATCTTCAGAGGGACACGCACCCTATCACACAGTAGCAAACCCTGGTAAACATAGAACAAACAACTGTTTAACAACGATGTACACATCAATAGCTAGGTCCAAACAAAATAATATTAAGCACAAAGAAAACACCTCTCACAGAGCACAGCACAAGAATGTATTTTGGGGCACAACACATCACGTCGAGCATGAAAGTCGCAGCCAGCTACGGGAAGAACTGAGTCTTCAACCTACTCTTGAACGCGTCAAGAGAGGGGCTCTGACGAAGCTCAAGCGGCAGGGAGTTCCAGACGGACGGGCCCGCGGAGGGGAATGCACGCTGACCAGCAGATGCGAGTTTCGAGCGAGGGATGTGGAGGCGGAGAGGGTCAGCAGCAGAACGAAGGGGACGGTCGGAGGGATGGGTGTACAGGTCCAGGGAAGATTGAAGGTACTCGGGAGCAGAGTCGTTGAGACACTTCAACTTGTAGACCAGAGTGGACAGTTTGTAGGAGATTCGGGTGTTGACAGGGAGCCAGTGCAAGGAGCGAAGTAGGGGGGTGATGTGGTCTCGCTTCGTCTTCCTCAACGTCAGCCTGGCAGCGGCGTTCTGGACTCGTTGTAGGCCATGAATGGATGAGGCGGGGAGGCCGGCCAGAAGGGAGTTGCAGTAGTCCAGACGACTGAAGATGAGGGAGACAACCAGCTTGACACAGGCGTCGTGGGTGAGGTAGCGACGGATGGAGGCGATGCGTCGTAGGTGGAAAAAGCAGGTCTTGATGATGAAGGAGATGTGTGTCTGCATGGAGAGAGTGGAGTCGAGAAAGACGCCAAGGCTCTTGACAGCAGGGGAGAATGGAACAGTCGCGTCATCCAGCTGGAGGTCGGTCACAGTGAGGGAAGCAATCTTCTGTCGTGTTCCAACGAGAAGGGCCTCCGTCTTCTCGTTACGACGGGCAAGCTACAATCCAGGGCAGAGAACACTGCAGCGTTGTAATCCATCTCTTCATTTGTTTCAGGAAAGGACGTCCTTACAAATTAACATTACAATTCTCTGATACAAAGACATAGTGTACAGGAACATTCCGATAATTGAGTGGGACAGGATTAAACAAATTCCCTGGGCTGCAGTGAGGAAGTACACGGTTTTTCTGTCATTGACCTTAATAGCTTTCACACAGCCAGTATATGAGAGATAATGGTCTTCTTGGTGACCGTTCATGCCCACGCACATGGAGCTGGTTGCCAGCAGGACAATGTGTCACTGAACAATGTCAGAGACTTCGGAGTGCGAGGACCAGGGCAAATAACCTCATGTGAACCTGTCTGAGTGTGACCATCGTGACGCCCATATCTTTAAATCTTAGTCGTATGACAATTCCAAGAATATATTATCTTGATACGCAAGCTCTAGAGTAAGTTAATGATTGTAGATAAACTTTGCCATGATAATTATGCTGATGCAGTATAAAAGTGTGTGTGTGTGTGTGTATGTGTGTGTGTGTGTGTGTGTGTGTGTATGTGTGAGTATGTGTGTGTGTGTGTGTGTGTGTGTGTGTGTGTGTGTGTGTGTGTGTGTGTGTGAGAGAGAGAGAGAGAGAGGGGGGATTGCACAAGATCTCCTTCAGGAACAACTACACCAACAACAAATACACAGTCATTGTATTTGTTTGACTTCTTTTAAAAATTATACATGGAGTAAATATGATGCGTTAGTTTTAACTCTGAGTGTGTTGTGTGTGTGTGGTGTGTGTGCGTGTGCATGTGCGTGTGACGGAGTGACTTGTGCTTGTGTTACTGTTTGTCGATTTCTCACGGGAGCCTTGAAGGCTTCGCCTCTTGTTTTGTTTGTATTGACCTCATTTCTGCGTTGAAACAGGCAGTGCAATGACGTAACGTAACAAACTACAATTCACATGGGGAGCCCCTAGGAATGGCGTGTGTTTGAGAAGTATAAACTATTTGACAAGCCCCTAGAAATGGCGTGTGTTTGAGATGTATCAACTATTTGACAAGCCCCTAGGAATGGCGTGTGTTTGAGATGTATAAACTGTTTGACAAGCCCCTAGGAATGGCGTGTGTTTGAGATGTATAAACTGTTTGACAAGCCCCTGGGAATGGCGTGTGATTGAAATGTATGAACACGTTATTCCTAGGGGCTTGACACAGTTCACACATCTCAAGCACACAGCATTCCTAGAGGCTTGTCACACAGTTCATACATCTCAATTACGCACCATTCCTTGAGGCGTGTTGCACAGTTCCTACATCTGCTGTGTGCTTGAGATATATAAACTGTGTGACAAGCCCCCCAAAAATGGCGTGTGCTTTAGATGTATGAACTGTGTGACAAGCCCCGAAAAATGGCGTGTGCTTGAGATATATAAACTGTGTGACAAGCCCCGAAAAAATGGCGTGTGCTTGAGATAAACTGTGTGACAAGCCCCGAAAAATGGCGTGTGCTTGAGATGTATGAACTGTGTGACAAGCCCCGAAAAATGATGTGTGCTTGAAATTCACGTGGCTCCTCTCAGTGTTGTGATCAGTTTGTCTCCTTGTGTGTGTCTGTGAGTGTGAGAAGGGAGTGTGAAGTAACTGCCAGGAGGGGGGATGGGGGAGGGGGGAGCCACGGTGGGTAGGTATCTCACAGCTGTTGACAAGGCTTCGTTCCTGCTACTTTAGCTGCTGGCTGTGTTTAGCAGCCACCCTTTCCCCACAGCACGGCCGTGTATGAACTGTGTGACAAGCCTCAAGGTATGACGTGTGCTTGGGACGTATAAACTGTGTAAAAAGCATCTAGGTATGACGTGTGTTTCAGGTGTGTAACTGTGTGATAAGCCCCTATAAGTGACGTGTGTTTGAGATGTATGAGCTGTGTTAAAATGCCCTTAGAATTACGTTTGCTTGGGTGTATGAACTGTGTGACAAGGCCCCAGTAATGGTGTGTGCTTGAGATGTATGAACTGTGCGCCAAGTCTCTAAGAACGACGTGTGCTTGATATGTTTGAGAAGCCCTTACTAATTGCGTGTTCTTGAGATGCAGGAGCTGTGTGACACGCCCTTAGGAATGGTGTGTGCTTGAGATGTATGAACTTTGTGACAAGCCCCTATGTATATATATAGATAGATGAGACAAGCCCCTAGGAATGACGTGTGCTTTAGATGTTTGAACTGTGTCACAAGCCTTTAGGAATGAAGTGTGTTTAAAATCCATTAATTGCATGACATGCCCCTAGGAATGGCGTGTACTTGAGGTAAATGGGCCGTGTGGCTCCTCTCAGTGTTGCGCTCAGTTTGTCTCCTTGTGTGTCTGTGAGTGTGAGAAGGGAGAGAGGAGGAATTGCCAGTGGGGTGAAGCCAAGGCGTTTGGCACCGGTCAGTGTTGTGGTCAGTTTATTTGTGTGTGCAGTGCGGAGGGACGGCGGTTGGAGCTCGTGGTCAGCCTGGTCGCAGTGTCCAGTGACATGCGGGGGAGGGACACAGAGGAAGACACGGACCTGCACCAACCCTGCTCCCGCGTGTCGGGGGAGTAACTGCCCGGGGCCCGACCATGAGACATTTCCTTGCGCCACCTCTCAGTGTTAGGGAGGCCCACAGATAAAATCCAAAATGGCGGCCACAGCCGTGATTTTTATATTTAGTCAAGTTTTGACTAAATATTTTAACATCGAGGGGGAATCGAAACGAGGGTCGTGGTGTATGTGCGTGCGTGTGTGTGTCTGTGTGTGTGTGTGTAGAGCGATTCAGACTAAACTACTGGACCGATCTTTATGAAAATTGACATGAGAGTTCCTGGGTATGAAATCCCCATACGTTTTTTTCATTTTTTTGATAAATGTCTTTGATGACGTCATATCCGGCTTTTCGTGAAAGTTGAGGCGGCACTGTCACGCCCTCATTTTTGACTCACATGCGAAGCAAAAGTGAGTCTATGTACTCACCCGAGTCGTCCGTCCGTCCGTCCCCACCGTCCGTCCGGAAAACTTTAACGTTGGATATTTCTTGGACACTATTCAGTCTATCAGTACCAAATTTGGCAAGATGGTGTATGATGACAAGGCCCCAAAAAACATACATAGCATCTTGACCTTGCTTCAAGGTCAAGGTCGCAGGGGCCATAAATGTTGCCTAAAAAACAGCTATTTTTCACATTTTTCCCATTTTCTCTGAAGTTTTTGAGATTCAATACCTCACCTATATATGATATATAGGGCAAAGTAAGCCCCATCTGTTGATACCAGTTTGGTTTACCTTGCTTCAAGGTCAAGGTCACAGGAGCTCTTCAAAGTTGGATTGTATACATATTTTGAAGTGACCTTGACCCTGAACTATGGAAGATAACTGTTTCAAACTTAAAAATTATGTGGGGCACATGTTATGCTTTCATCATGAGACACATTTGGTCACATATGATCAAGGTCAAGGTCACTTTGACCCTTATGAAATGTGACCAAAATAAGGTAGTGAACCACTAAAAGTGACCATATCTCATGGTAGAAAGAGCCAATAAGCACCATTGTACTTCCTATGTCTTGAATTAACAGCTTTGTGTTGCATGACCTTGGATGACCTTGACCTTGGGTCAAGGTCACATGTATTTTGGTAGGAAAAATGTGTAAAGCATGTGAGTCGTATGGGCTTTGCCCTTCTTGTTGTATTGCATTTCAGCTTGGTGGCTTAAAAATTAATTAATGACTTTGGAATGACTGAAAATTGTAAAAAAACAAAACAATTATAAAACGATCTAAATTTACGTTTATCTTATTCTCCATCATTTGCTGATTCCAAAAACATATAAATATGTTATATTCGGATTAAAAACAAGCTCTGAAAATTAAATATATAAAAATTATTATCAAAATTAAATTGTCCAAATCAATTTAAAAACACTTTCATCTTATTCCTTGTCGGTTCCTGATTCCAAAAACATATAGATATGATATGTTTGGATTAAAAACACGCTCAGAAAGTTAAAACAAAGAGAGGTACAGAAAAGCGTGCTATCCTCCTTAGCGCAACTACTACCCCGCTCTTCTTGTCAATTTCACTGCCTTTGCCATGAGCGGTGGACTGACGATGCTACGAGTATACGGTCTTGCTGAAAAATGGCATTGCGTTCAGTTTCATTCTGTGAGTTCGACAGCTACTTGACTAAATATTGTATTTTCGCCTTACGCGACTTGTTTACATTTAGTCAAGTTTTGACTAAATGTTTTAACGTAGAGGGGGGAATCGAGACGAGGGTCGTGGTGTATGTGCGTGTGTGTGTGTGTGTCTGTCTGTGTGTGTGTGTAGAGCGATTCAGACTAAACTACTGGACCGATCTTTATGAAATTTGACATGAGAGTTCCTGGGTATGAAATCCCCATACGTTTTTTTCATTTTTTTGATAAATTTCTTTGATGACGTCATATCCGGCTTTTTGTAAAAGTTGAGGCGGCACTGTCACGCCCTCATTTTTCAACCAAATTGGTTGAAATTTTGGTCAAGTAATCTTCGACGAAGCCCGGACTTCGGTATTGCATTTCAGCTTGGTTGCTTAAAAATTAATTAATGACTTTGGTCATTAAAAATCTGAAAATTGTAAAAAGAAATAAAAATTTATAAAACGATCCAAATTTACGTTCATCTTATTCTCCATCATATTCTGATTCCAAAAACATATAAATATGTTATATTTGGATTAAAAACAAGCTCTGAAAATTAAATATATAAAAATTATCATCAAAATTAAATTGTCGAAATCAATTTAAAAACACTTTCATCTTATTCCTTGTCGGTTCCTGATTCCAAAAACATAGATATGATATGTTTGGATTAAAAACACGCTCAGAAAGTTAAAACAAAGAGAGGTACAGAAAAGCGTGCTATCCTTCTTAGCGCAACTACTACCCCGCTCTTCTTGTCAATTTCACTGCCTTTGCCATGAGCGGTGGACTGACGATGCTACGAGTATACGGTCTTGCTGAAAAATGGCATTGCGTTCAGTTTCATTCTGTGAGTTCGACAGCTACTTGACTAAATATTGTATTTTCGCCTTACGCGACTTGTTTACATTTAGTCAAGTTTTGACTAAATGTTTTAACGTAGAGGGGGGAATCGAGACGACGGTCGTGGTGTATGTGCGTGCGTGTGTGTGTGTGTCTGTCTGTGTGTGTGTGTGTGTGTGTAGAGCGATTCAGACTAAACTACTGGACCGATCTTTATGAAATTTGACATGAGAGTTCCTGGGTATGAAATCCCCATACGTTTTTTTCATTTTTTTGATAAATGTCTTTGATGACGTCATATCCGGCTTTTCGTGAAAGTTGAGGCGGCACTGTCACGCCCTCATTTTTCAACCAAATTGGTTAAAATTTTGGTCAAGTAATCTTCGACGAAGCCCGGACTTCGGTATTGCATTTCAGCTTGGTGGCTTAAAAATTAATTAATGACTTTGGTCATTAAAAATCTGAAAAATGTAAAAAAATAAAAAAATTTATAAAACGATCCAAATTTACGTTCATCTTATTCTCCATCATATTCTGATTCCAAAAACATATAAATATGTTATATTCGGATTAAAAACAAGCTCTGAAAATTAAATATATAAAAATTATTATCAAAATTAAATTGTCCAAATCAATTTAAAAACACTTTCATCTTATTCCTTGTCGGTTCCTGATTCCAAAAACATATAGATATGATATGTTTGGATTAAAAACACGCTCAGAAAGTTAAAACAAAGAGAGGTACAGAAAAGCGTGCTATCCTTCTTAGCGCAACTACTACCCCGCTCTTCTTGTCAATTTCACTGCCTTTGCCATGAGCGGTGGACTGACGATGCTACGAGTATACGGTCTTGCTGAAAAATGGCATTGCGTTCAGTTTCATTCTGTGAGTTCGACAGCTACTTGACCAAATGTTGTATTTTCGCCTTACGCGACTTGTTTTTACTTTTCTCTGAAGATTTAAAAGGCTAAATAAATATTTTGAAAACGTCAAACAACTTGCAAGGGTTTCTCCAGTTGTTGTTCTTTTGAATGATTGTTGGTATGTGAACGTGCTGTTTTTGGTTCATGAGTAAAACAAGTCCCGAACTTGCCTCAAAACGCTTGCCCCAAAACGCTATCTTCCGCTTCGGACTTAGCCGCAGACGCGGTGTACAGGGAAAAACCTATTTGACGTCGCGGCAAGCGAAACACTCGAAATCGTCACCCAAGTTCCAAGAGCGCGCGAAGTACAATACTGAAATTTAGTGTGGCATAAGATCAACCCTTTGTTATGATGTATGTGAAAGAACGACTCATCAACATTTTATTAACGTCTTGAAAAAGGCTGGGTTCTGAACACAGTGTTTTACTTTTTACACAGATGTTTCTGGAAATCGCTCATTTCTGTCAATAATTTTAAAAGGCCAATCTACCAGGACAATGTCTTATCTAATCAATGTGTGCATTACTTTAACCGGGCCAACCGATTGAAGTGAAGCAATATTTCAACTTTTGCGCCGTCCAAGGGCGAATCGCGTATGTTCTGAGATCTCGCAAGGAAAAAGTATTAGATGCAGTTTAATGACATTTTGCATACCATCAGATCAATCCTTTGTAATTATGTATTCCGCAGAGCGACTCATAATTACTATTAACATGTTGTGAATATAGTTGATTCTGAACACAGTGTTTTTGTTTTGACACAGGCGTTTTTGGAAATCGCTCATTTCTCTCAGTAATCTTAAAAGGCTAATCTACAAGAAGAACATCTTTTCTCATCAATACGGGCTATACTTTGACCGGGCCAATCGATTGAAGTGAAGCGATTATCCAACGGTTGCGCCGCCGAAGGCTGAATCTAGTCATTTACAGAGTGATATAGCTATTTGCATGACGCCGCGGCAAGCTGAAACACTCGAAATTATCGCCCCAGTTCCAAAGACTCGCAACGGAAAGATATTCTAACCAGATTCATGTAATTTTGCGTGCGATACAATCAACTTTCTGTTATTATATGTTTAAAAGAGCAACTTACACAAATATCATTACGTTGTTGAAAGGGTTAATTCTGAACACAGTGTTTTCTTTTAAACACAGGCGTTTTAGGAAGTCGCTCGATCTTTCTTCTCATTGATCTCAAGAGATACATCTACCAGTAAGTTCAGTAACATTTTTCTCATCAGTATGTGCTTTGGCTTGACCTTGACAAGCGATTGAAGTGAAAAACCAAAAGCTGATCAACTCTCGCAGTCATGCAAAAGCTGAATCAGTTTGTTACGCAGTGTTCAGTATCAGAGTATGCACAGTGAAAAACCTGACGTCGCGACAAGCCGAAATTCGAAATTATCGCTTATTTTCCACGAGCTCGCAAAGAAAACTTATTTAAAACAGAAAAATATATATTGTGTAGTGAAAGATCTCTGCAACAGATCTATCCGGAAGTCTGTTCTCATACTGATGTAAATGTGTTTGACTTTGCCTTGCGATTGAATTAAAACGCTTTTCAACTGTTTCACCGCCGAAGGCTAAATCAAGGCATGCCGTGAAAATGTCACATGGAAATACGTTACAATTTTAGGTTTTTCAACTCCCCACCAAAGTTAGATCAACGAACTAGCAACATCTTTAAAAAGAATAACCGAGCCTTCCGGCTGTGGAAATGATTTTTGTCTCTGCGACGCGGCCTTGAGTAGATCCAATATAGTGAACAGATCTAACAAGAACCGCAAATGCAGGGGCGGACGAGGGGGGGGGGGGGGGGGGGGGAAGAAAAAAAAAGAAGAAGAAAAAAAAAGATTTTTCTATGCTGATTCTATGACCATTTCTAAGTTCAAATGGCACCAGATGGCACCATTTTGCTTCTTTGGGCAAAACTTTTTTCCGGGGGGGCATGCCCCCGGACCCCCCTAGCAAATTCGGGCGCTTCGCGCCCATCTCATTCACTTTCGATTCAAAGTGCCCCCCCCCCCCCCCCCCCTCACAAAGCAACTGATCCGCCCCTGAAATGCTTATATGACTCACCTTCGCCACAAGTATTACTATGAGAAACAGGCTATTGACGACACGCAGGACCCCGTGACCCAGCAACATTAACAGACCCAAGGAGAAGGTTTGTTGGTGGACAATGACATTTTGGTTAAAAACACGTGGACAAAACACGTAGCTACCAGCGTATGAACAAACCCCCTCCGTAATGGACGCATGTCCGTGGGACAGAAGCATCATCCTCGACGTAGCTACCTCACTGCAACATGAATTGCTTCACAGAACTGATTAGCACGCAAAAGCCCTTTTCGAAGTAACCTAGCTGTAGATATTCACTTTGCAAAGTAAATTCTCGGTAAAACGTTCTCTCACAAAACACACACACACACACACACACACACACACACACACACACACTAATAAATGTTGATCCAGAATCACAAAGACAGACAGACACATTATTATTATTATTATTATATGAAGTCTTATATCGCGCGCGTATCTCCAGACTCGGACTCAAGGCGCAGGGATCTATTTATGCCGTGTGAGATGGAAGTTTTTTACACAATACATCACGCATTCACATCCACCAGCAGATTGCAGCCATTTCGGCGCATATCCTACTTTTCACGGCCTATTATTCCAAGTCACACACACATGCATACATACTCACGCACACACGAACACAAACACACACACATAAACACAGACACACGTGCACATGGACACAGTTGGATCCTGAATTTCAGACGGGGCTGGGCCGCTATTGCGCGGGGCCGCTATTGCGCGAATCTAACCCTAACCCTAACCCTGACCCTAACCCTAACCCTACAGATTCGCGCAATAGCGGCCGCGCAATAGCGGCCCGCGCAATAGCGGGCCGACCCCTTTCAGACACAAACACACACGGACACACGCACACACACACGGACACACACACACACATACAGTCAATTCCGGTTAATCGGCCATCCGGATAATCGGCCTATTTTCCCTGGGACCGAATCTTTTCTTCATATTATGTGTTAAAATGTTCGGTTAATCGGCCACCACGAAAACTTTGCACATCGGCTAAACGGCCACCTCACACTTTCACGTTTTTGTGAGTGGTTCCATGATCATTACTCACATGACAGCACAAAGGTCTGCCAGTGAGTTTACTGAGTTTACACACTGTGATCGAAACAACTGACAGTCAAACACTGACTTGCTTGTGCCGAAAGCCTCTTTGCACAAACCATGGCGACGAAAAGGAAAGATTACAGCGTCTTGGAAAAACTTGAATTCTTGGACAAAGTGAAAGGATATCCGCCTAACACATCAACATTTCGGCTTGCAAATCAGTTAGGGGTCCCAAGAAAAACCCTTTGTCGATGGATTAACGACGAGGATCATCTCAGGAGTGAAGCTGTAGGTGGACGCTTGTCTGTCTCAAAGAAAAGGAAAAGAGGAGGAAAAGACGATGAAGTGGACGAGGCATTGGTTGATTGGTTCAATATGCCCTGGAAAATGCCTTCGGGGAAGAACTGCATTGCCTGGACGTTGTCTGTGCTGCAGTGAGGAAACGTGCCAGTGCCAAACAGAAGCAGACGACACTGGACACATTTTTTGGAGACATGTAGAGCACGTATGCCAACGCACGAAACTTCCGCTTTCCGCTACCATAAGTAACTTCCAACATCCAATATTTTTGTTCTGAGGAACTTCCCGATGCGATGTTTGGATAATCGGCCACTTCGGATAATCGGCCATAATTCAGTCAGTCCCAAAAGTGGCCGATTAACCGGAGTCGACTGTATATATATATACATACATACATACATACATACTTACACAAAAACACCCATAGACATGAACATTCACTTTTAATCAGAATCACACAGACAGACACACAGACGAACAGACACACACATATACACACACATACACACACACACACACACACATACACCACGACCCTCGTCTCGATTCCCCCTCTGTTTATTCAGCCCACAGTGACCAGTGTGTTACGAACATGATTTTTGGCTCACGTAAGTGTAGCCTATGCGATGATAAACTTTGTCTGTCTGTGCGTGCGTGCGTGCGTGCGTGCGTGCGTGTGTGTGTGTGTGTGTGTGATAGAAACTTTAACATTTCCGAGTCTATGGATTACGTCAGTCTCGGTCAAAAGTGTTTGACGTGTGTGATAGAAACTATTTGAAGACGTCACATTATGACGTAAGAGGGTTAGACGTCACGCAAAGGAATTACTGAACGTCTCGGTCATTGTTATTGTGAGCGGGCCGAGACTACTTGGCAGATCCAGGGTCTCGCTTTCTTGCACAGTTTCACCTATGCTTACTGTGTGTGTGTGTGTGTGTGTGTGTGTGTGTGTGTGCGTGTGCGTGTGTGTGTGTGTGTGTGTGTGTATGTGTGACGGAGTGATTGAGTTTGTGTTACTGTTTGTCGATTTCTTACGTGAGCCTTGAAGGCTTCGCCTCTTGTGATATTATAAGATGTTTGATGGGTTGTTGACAGACCAGCTTTTTTGTCGGTCCGAGGGGGAGCATATCGTCTTTTGTTTCATATTTATTGACCAAGGCCGAAGGCCGCGGTCAATAAATATGAAACAAAAGTCGATATGCCCCCCGAGGACCGACAAAAAAGCTTGTCTGGCAACAAACCATCAAACATCGTTTTTGTCATCATTTTGGTGGTTCAACATTAAGTGAAAAATCAACACAGGGAGCCATGGTTTGAAACGCGAGTTCTGTTATTATAATGCATGTTCGGGGCCCCAGCACGTTGTTCAAAGCTGGCGTGCGAAAGCAACTTACTGTGTGTGATTTGAGTTTATAATGTTAGACAAGTATGTCAGGTTTGGGGATGCGAAGTTCTGTAGGTTCCGACTACAGAGTGGTGTGTGAAACCAACAGTAAGCGCCTTTGAAACGATAGTGCCCAAATGTTGCATTCGAGCGATGGGATTGTCGTATTTCAAACGAGGTGATTTGCTTGCACAGTCAGCGTTGACCATCTCACAACAGATCTGTTATGTGGATTATCGTGCGACGTTCGAGTCGGGGGCAAGGAATCGCAGGAAGCAAAGATGAGTCTTTTTCCATTGTCACCTTTCTTTCCGGTTGTTGGTGCATATAATATTGCAGGGACGTAGCACCCGGTAGGGCATGTAGGGCGACCGCCCGACCACTTTTTCCGTAAAAAAAAAAAAAAAAAAGAGAGAGAGAGAGAGAGAGAGAGAGAGAGAAGAGAGAGAGAGAGAGAGAGAGAGAGAGAGAGAGAGAGAGAGAGAGAGAGAGAGAGAGAGAGAGAGAGAGAGAGAGAGAGAGAGAGATCTACCAACAGAACACCCCACGTAGTATTCACGCGATGGCATAAGGTCGGTTTTTTTGGGGTTTTTTTTGTGTGTGTTAGTCTTGGTCAACTGCTGGAATAGGATGACGTCTTATTTTGACGAGAACGTCACACGTGACGAGTTCCGTCAGGCCATAAAAGTATTGGCGCCAATTTAGTGAAAATTGCTTCTTCGTCCGTCTGCTCCCATGAGAAACAATGGAGGTAAGAAATGTTTTGTATATTCTGTGTGTGAAGCTGGGGTCAGACTGAGGGGTGAGTGATTGTGTGTCAACCGTAAGTACGCCATAACAATTGAGTAACACAGTAACTTGTGGGGTTAACAGTGTCACATGAAACAACATGTAGAGAGAGAATTGAACAATGGACACAAGTGTGCATCCTGGTTGTGATGGATCGAAAACGCGCTAAAAATATTCTGACAAATCCCTCTATTTTTCAGTCATCACTCAGGCTGCCAATGTTGATGGCTGGACGGATCAATAAATTGCTTGTTTAGAAGTAAACCAGTTTGTCAATCCTTGCTTTTTAACACACTAGACAATAATGAAGACGAAAGTCATTTGAAGTAAGTGCTCATCACATTCAACGTATCGGAATTTAGATATAAATGTAAGTCGATTGATAATCACTGATACATTCACCAGCCCGTTGTTTGGTGGAGGATGGAAAGATGATTTAGATGGAACTGAGCTCAGAAGGCACGAAATCGCATCATGTTTTCTTTCTTTTTTTTAGACCATTACAAGGGAAGGGGGGGGGGCGGTAGTGTAAGCCCCATATTTCCTTAGCTGTCTCAGTATTTTGTCTTCCATTTTTTTCCGCCCTACCACTTTTATTAGGTGTGCTACGTCCCTGTATTGTGCGGACAAAATGATGCGACGGCGAGTGTTTTTTGCCTCCAAGATTTTGTGGTGTGGGTATTGTTTTGCTCGTTTCATACCCACACCAAAACCTGAAACACACCCCACCTCACCCTCCCCCTCCCTCACAATCAGTCCATGAACACAAACACTGACACACACAAATAAATGATCAAGTTACCCCCCCCCCCCCCCCCAACCCTTCACTTGCACACCTGCAACGCAGACGATCATATTATTGATTAAATATTCATATAGGTCAGTGTTGGGTTTTTTGTTCTTGTTTGTGTTATTGCAGAATCGGTTTTCTCTTATTGCTACACGTGTCTCTTCATTACATTTCACCATCGCCCTACCACCCTGCCCCTCTCGGTATTCCACCCCTCGGTTTTCAGTGGTAAATATTAGTAATCGAATATTGAACGTTGAGTCAAAGGTCACAGAAGATTTGCATCGTGCAGCACTGCACGAATTGGGTCAAAGGACACAAACGATTTGCGTCGTGCCGCGAAGGAAAGATAATCGCGATCTTGTTTCTCATTGCCTCTCTGTTTTTCATTAGACTTGTCATTCTGCTTGCTCGGCTTTGTCAGATGTCTTCATTTATTGTTGCTATGTTCTTTGCTTTTTTATTATTATTTTTTTATTTGCGCTTAGTTTATCGATACAACGTCTTGTGCACGGGTCAAAATGTGTGTGTGAGGGGTCAATTGGTTTGACTTAAACTTGACGTTCTCTCCAAACAGAGCTACACGCACTCCATGACTTTGTGAGAAGATAAAACATATCGATAGGTTTCATTTGTTTGCGATAAAGCATAAATGTATGACCTTTGATGAGGTAGTTTTGTTTTTTGTTTACATTTGCCGGTTTGCCAGTTCGTATTTGGAACTTGGCGAAGCAGTGTCGTCTGTTTAGGTCTGGGGAAACGCCAATGAAAAGAGCCGAAGAATCCTCGAGCGTTTCTATTGGGTTTGCTTTTGATTATCCATGTAATAGGGCTTCCTGCAACTATGGTAACCGGGGATTTATTCCCCGGGGAACATGAGATTTATTTCCCAGGTGCTTGTGAATGAAAACTCGTGAAAATGATGACAAAATATAATGTCAAGTGCAAGCACCTATGGATGCTAGGGTTGACAGCCTAAACACCCACGGATTTTTGTCTTGTCACGTTGCACGTGAAGTTTTTGTGAATCCACCCCAACTGGTGGACGGGTGAGCTGTCCCGGTCACTTTTACCTGAATTGTCACAGAGGACGGATGGAAGTTGTATAGAGTGAATGACTTGCCGAAGTGAGACAAAAGAGAGGAACCGACGAAGTATGAATCCGGCAACCCCCACCGTCATAGTCTCCTTCGGCAGCGGAGAGCATGAGAGCATGACTGTAACATAGCATCTACGTTTATCCAGTGTCAGTCGTTATACCAGCATGTCTACGGTCACCGTCTTCGTCTCTGTCGTCTACCATTGGTCCTGTTAACCTGATTATCGCCATTATGCACATCGTCTTCATCTTTACCCTGTGTCATTCGTCGTCGTCGTCATCATCATGGAAGACTCAAATGTGGTAACGTGAGAAAGTGAAGTATGCATGTGTGTGCGAGTAAAGGCCAGTTAGACAATTGATTTTGTGTATGACCAGAATTGACAGTTGAATAGTTTGCGTGTTGACATTAGATTGTGTAGTATTTAGATGTAAAGGACGAAAGTAAATTGTTAAACTGTTTTTCCCTTCTTGAGTATTGACAGTATTGTTATGAGTGACGTCTCCAGACCTCTTTCTTCCCCCAAGCTGTTTCCTCCCTTAACGCATCCCATCCCTCAGTTGGGCAGCTTCGCAGTCGGTGATCCTGCTGGCGGTGAGCTCACCACATCCTGTGACTCAGTGTTAGGTAGTGGTGGTGGTGGTGGCGGGGAGAGGGGGGAGGGTTGAGTGGGACTTTGATGTGTGATTTAAAAAAAAATTTTTTTAGCTGCATTATTTTAGTTATTCATGAGTGGGTGGGTGGAGGGGATGGGCTAGTTCTAACTATGCATTAGATTATAAAATTGTATTCTGTGTAGACCCTTCCACCAGCATCTTAGACCACTCTTTGTACTTTTTCTTTTAATAGATGATTGTCATTTGTTTTACCTCATGTCTGCCCTGCGTGTGATGGTGTGATCGTGACTGCTGTAGTGTGGGCGTGTGTGTGTTGGTGTGTATGTCAGTGTATGTGTGGGCGTGTGTGTGTGTGTGTCAGTGTGTGTGTGGGTGTGGGTGTGTGCGTGATTTTACCAACACCACGCTAAATTCCTTGTGCTTTAAATGTTTTTTAATGTCACTTGGCTCAATAAATACTGTATTCTGTATTCTGTATTCTGAACCTGGAATAGAGAGTATGAGTGATTTGTGAGTACATCATAAGTAAATTTACAAAACCCATTCGTAACACAGTGCGTAGGCAAAGAATGGTGGTATGGCTCCTTCTGTGGGCTTTAGTTGTTGTTCTGCTTCCATTCAGTTTGACTTCCGTTTCAGAGGGGTCTTGGCTTTAGTGTAAGAAGTGGAGATGTGGAACTTGGGAAGACTTGCGAGCCTGTCTGCACTCTCATTTCTTCAGTGCGAATGTGTTCATCGCTGTTGCTTCTGTGGCTGCAATATATGGCTTCCAAGTCAAGCGTGTGTCTTGGGTTACTCCAAAAAAAAGGTGGCATTTCAACCTGCGGAACCGCTTCGTTCTTCACTTTCAGTGAGAACTTGTGTAATTGTTTTTATATGGTGCCGATCGATCGAATTACCTGATGTTTTTGTTACTTCTCTTTGTTTGTGTGGCTAATGATCTGCAATGTTTTCATATGGTGCTGATCGATCGAATTACCCGATTTGTTTGTTACATCTCGGTTTTGTGTGACTGATGATCTTACATTATTATATGGCGCTGAAGTACTGTATAATTTAGTAATATCTCGATGTCTTTTAGACTATGATCTGCACTGGGTTTTGTAGCACGGAATTACCTGATCTGTTGGTACATCTCATTGAATGTGTAATGTCTGTTTAACGATGGCTTTAATACACAAAGTCACCAGGTGTTCTTCTTTGATCGCGATGTGTTTGCAGAATTCATTTCGGTGCTAAAATTTCCGTCTGTTCTGTTTCATCTTCATGCTTGTGTGTTTATTGATGGTATTATTATAATGCTGAATTAATTTCCCGACGATTTTTGACATTTAAAGTGTAACTGATGACTTGAAATGACTTTTATGGCGCTGAGTTGTTTAATGTTCTTAATTGGTTCTCATAACTAATGATCTGACTTAGGTTTCTTTTTGGCGCTTAATACCTGATGTTATATTCAACTGTTTCTTTGTTCTGTTATGCAATTGTATTTGTTACATTTCATTGATTAGACAATTTCTGGGGCGGGGATATAGCTCAGTTGGTAGCGCGCTGGATTTGTATTCAGTTGGCCGCTGTCAGCGCGAGTTCGATCCCAGGTTCGGCGGAAATTTATTTCACAGAGTCAACTTTGTGTGCAGACTCTCTTCGGTGTCCGAACCACCCCCCGTGTATACTACATTGGGTGTGCACGTTAAAGATCCCACGATTGACAAAAGGGTCTTTCCTGGCAAAATTGCTTAGGCACAGTTAATAATTGTCTACCATACCCGTGTGACTTGGAATAAGGCCGTGAAAGGTAAATATGCGCCGACATGGCTGCAATCTACTGGCCGTATAAAATTTCATCTCACACGGCATCCCTGCAGAGCGCCTAGAACTGTACCCACGGAATATGCGCGATATAAGCTTCATTGATTGATTGATTGATTGTGTTGCTATGACAGTTTTTTTGGAAAATCTGTTGTTTGTGTTATTATTGCATTGCAGGGGATTTTGTCATGCTGTATACCTGACCTTAATTGCACCACAACAAGGATAACAGATAGTGTGTGTGTTGGTGAATGTATGTGTGTGTGTGTGTGTGTGTGTGTGTGTGTGTGTGTGTGTGTGTGAGAGAGAGAGAGAGAGAGAGAGAGAGAGAGAGAGAGAGAGAGAGAGAGAGAGAGAGAGAGAGAGAGAGAGAGAGAGAGAGAGAGAGAGAGAAGTCTGAAGTCTGAAGTCTGAATATTTTAATGAGTAGGCCTTGGGCCCTTTTCATGGAGATGAGCACATCTCAAGCACCAGCATACAAATGCACATATTGAACAAAAACAAGAACATCCTACTTGTATCGCCCTGTTTCGTTTACGGATTATGGATTACGAATGGAAAGCGCCTTCATGACAAATGTAGAAAAACGTAGCAATCTAGCGGCTTACTAGTGTTTGAAAACAGCATGGTTAATTTAAACAATGATGGGATTCTAGTGTATTTTCGTGGAATATAATATTCTCTTAACTCAGCATATTTAGGGCATACTAAAACAAAGTGGACTTCATCTTCAACACTGCTACAACAAAATGGACAAGATAAATCAGCGCAGGTTGCATTTAAATTAAAGCGAAATCGATGCACTTTCAGAGGAGATACTCCCAATCTAAGTCTAATCAGAAGATTTCTAGCTTTAATATGTTTCAAATCACTTAAATAGTTGGATAATCTTAGGGTTGATTTGAAGGTTCTGTACAGAGAGAAACGTTCACTTCCTTGTACATTTTCAAGCCAGGTTTGCTTGTAGGATGAAATAAGTGTTTCTTTAAATGCTGTTAGGAACGCCCTCTCATCGCCAACACCTTGGTTTTCCCATACTTCATCAAAACCGTACATGTACAGAGTGTAACAGATCGAGGAGGCCCATGTTTTCTTATTTTGTTCATGGAGATATTTCAGCATTTTATACGCCTTGCTCGGAAGGCGATGATGTGGCATCCTCAATATACGTAGCCAAAAACGAATGCATTTAACAAAGCTGTTTATAAACAAGGGGTACCTTCCCGTTTCTCCATAAACCATAGCATTTGGTGTTCTCATACTCGTATTCAAAAAACGTTTAAGTGCGAATAAATGAACTCTCTCTATAGGTGTATGGTCTGCTTCAACCCCCCAAACTTCGGCACCATAATATATGCCAGCATCGGTTGAATCTGTGCGTCGAAAAGCTTGAAAAAAATAGCTGGAGATCTGTCACAGAGAGAGAGAGAGAGAGAGAGAGAGAGAGAGAGAGAGAGAGAGAGAGAGAGATTCACATAAAAATCAATCAATCAATCAATCAATGAAGCTTATATCGCGCATATTCCGTGGGTACAGTTCTAGGCGCTCTGCAGTGATGCCGTGTGAGATGAAATTTTATACGGCCAGTAGATTGCAGCCATGTCGGCGCATATTTACCTTTCACGGCCTTATTCCAAGTCACACGGGTATGGTAGACAATTATCAACTGTGCCTAAGCAATTTTGCCAAGAAAGACCCTTTTGGGATCTTTAACGTGCACACCCAATGTAGTATACACGGGGGGTGGTTCGGACACCGAAGAGAGTCTGCACACAAAGTTGACTCTGTGAAATAAATTTCCGCCGAACCTGGGATCGAACTCGCGCTGACAGCGGCCAACTGAATACAAATCCAGCGCGTTACCAACTGAGCTATATCCCCGCCCAAAAACATAAGGATACATACATACATACATACATACATACATACACACATACATACCTGCATACATGGATATATACACACTTACATACACACAATTTGCTATATAATCGCGGATATACAGGTTATGGAAGAAACGCACACATTTTCAGTCAGGCAGATTAAAATATAACGCATAACTGCAAACTTGTGCTGTAGTTAGTGTTTTCTTGTTTGGAAGTAACATTATTATCATTCAATGTGTGGAAATATGCTAAAATGTGAGGTTACAAATGTTTATAAAGATTGACATTGCGGAACATTAATACATTTTATAGTTTTTATTTTAAATTTATTATTTTTGAAAATATTTATTTTCAAGCTTAAGGCTGGAGCACACTTTGGAAAGTACGTTGGAGTAGCCTCCCTTCCACGTTGGAGTAGCCTCCCTTCCCGGATTTAGAACGCGTTTCGTGTCGTAACAGATTATCCACTTACTAGCCATATCCGTATGCAAAATAATGAAATAAACATTAGGAAATGGCAGACGTTTACAAATATCGACATTCTCTATCAGTGCAATAAAAAACAATCGTTAGAACTTGCATTTACGACATGTCGTGCGTGAGAACGTGTCAGTAAACAAGCACTTTTTGCCTTGCTGAAGAACCCCACGAGTCAAGCTAAAACAGACGACAAGTAATGGAAAGCAGTCTGCGGATAAACATAACAAACTACTGATGAAAAAGTGTGTTCATCCCTGCTCTGGATAAAAGACATCGGACTGATGACAACGTGGCAGCGTTCACGCGAAAAGATTTTTTTTCCAGATTATCGCTTCTACATTTTATTGCACGTACTTGGGGCAGATCTGAATTTCTGAAAGATGACAAATCGGTCTTGTGAGTTGAGAACCACATGTTCTTTGCCGACAGAAATCACGATGGGACAAGATGTAGATTGTGTTGAAGAGATGTTTGCAGATTATCGCATCTACATTTTATTGCTCAGATCAATGCACGTAGTTGGGGTAGATCTGAATTTCGCAATGGAAGACGACAAATCCGTCTTGTGAGTTAAGAACCACACGTTCTTTGGCGGCTGAGAAATCACTATGGGACAAGATGAGGATTGTGTTGAGGGGCTAATACTGACTGACTTTAGATGAAGAGTTCCTAGACTGCCTGGTTTTTGTAGAGAGGCATCATGATGATATCCTGGTGGGTTTTTTTACGTTCTTGGTGACAACGCGCCAGAATCGCACGAAGATCGAACTCTCGAAGAAAACAAGTTTATCGCTGAACATCGGAAATGTGAAATGCTCTTCCTGTCTGACCAGTCTCCCCGTTAAATCCACAGGCTACATTATTTATCAGGTAACTTACCAAACCGGAGTGTGTGTGTGTGTGTGTGTGTGTGTGTGTGTGTGTGTGTGTGTGTGTGTGTACACCGGATTACCACCATCAACGCACCCTTTTGGACTTTTCTACTATGCCTGCTGTGACATTCACGAGGATTATTGTGATTCTTCGACAATCGTGTGCCTATGCTGGACTTGCAGGAAGACAAACGGTGCCGGAACGGTATACGTGCTGCCAAGTGTGCACGTCCAGAGCGCAGTGTGAACCGAGAGTGAGTGTGTCATTGTGTGGAAGTTTTGCTTGATTGATTTATTCATGATTTAATTTGCTTTTTGGTTCAATAGTAAAATCTGTGTACGTTATACTTTGTATTTTGTGGTGTGATTCGCCCAGTGCGAGACCCCCATCCCCGAACGCCTCTGTGGGTGGAATTGTATATACTTGTGTAACGTGAGTGTGTAGATGAGAATGTGAAAGTTGCTTTGGACCCAGATACACACAGCAGACACCAACGCAACAGCTAAGTTTCAGCCTGACAAAGAAATTCGAGTGACACAGCTAATGGCTGTACTTGTTATTTCTCTATTAAAACAAATGTTTCAAGATCTTTAGGCCAAAACAAATAAATTGTCTGTTTCTATTAACATGGCTAAAAAAATAGGGTAGGTAGGTAGGTGTTTTTGTTGTTGTTGTTGCCAGGATAGAATTCTTGAAAATAACTAAATGACACAAAGAGACAAGACTCGCTATAGATAGATTTATAAAAATAAAAAAAAAATGTGACAAAGGATATAAAATGATTGTTTTACCTGGTCTGGAATCTTCAGTAGTAATTGCATAAAAAAGTCTGATAATTATATCAATTATCATGTTAACTTTTTCTTAAAATGGGTGCGTTAAATCCTAGTCTGTTTGTTTTTAATGGACTAAGCAATCCTTGGACTGACAGAAAAGATACATGTATTTTAAAAATGTCCAGTTGCTTTTACTTATTTTTCTAATTGGAAGAGAATACAAATTATGCACTCTTTTCTGTTCAAATGGGTAGAGGGCGGGGGTAGTAAAAAGATCACAGTTCAAGATTTTGCGCGACAAGAGGTGTGTTTCTTTTATAAAGAGCAAAAACTCAACTTGGTATCTAACACTATTTCTGAACACTGTAACCACTTTGGCACTTTTTTTCTTTTTTTTTCTGTCTTCCAAACTTCTAATTCAGCTTCAAAAATGATTAAAAAAAAGGTTTTTTTTCTTCTGAAATCTACAGTTAAATCACTATTTTGGATATTCTATTTTGCTTCCCTATTTATCTTCTTAAGTTTTTGATCATCTGATTACCTTGCTTTTCTATTTTGAAGATAATATGCACTTTTTTCTGAAAAATGGGTAGGGGGTGGGGGTAGTAAAAGCATCACAGTATAAAATATTGTGCGACAAGAGGTGTGTTTCTTTTAACTTTGATGAAGAGGGATAACTCAACTTGGTATCTAACACTAGTTCTGAACACTGTAACCACTTTAGCACTTTTAATTTATTTGTTCTGTCTTCCAAGCTTTAAATTCAGCTTATAAAATGAGTAAAACAGTGTGTGTTTTCTGAATTCACCAGTTAAATCACTCTGTTGGATGTTATTTTTTGCTTCCCTATTTCTGTTCTGAAGTTTTTGATCATCTGACTACCTTGCTTTTCTATTTGGAAAATAATATGCACTCTTTTCTGAAAAACGGGTAGGGGGTGGGGGTAGTAAAAGCATCACAGTTCAAGATTTTGCGCGACAAGAGGTGTGTTTCTTTTAACTGTGATGAAGAGGGATAACTGAACTTGGTACCAAACACTATTTCTGAACACTGTAACCACTTTAGCACTTTCATTTTTTTTCTCTCTGTCTTCCAAGCTTTAAAATTTAGCTAATAAAATGAGTAAACAAGTGGTTTTTTTTCAGAATTCACCAGTTAAATCACTATGTTGGATGTTCTATTTTGCTTCCCTATTTCTGTTCTTCAGTTTTTGATCATCTGACTACCCTGCTTTTCTATTTGGTAGATAATATGCACTCTTTTCTGAAAAAATGGGTAGGGGGTGGGGGAAATAAAAGTATCACAGTTCAAGATTTTGGCCGACAAGAGGTGTATTTCTTTTAACAGTGGTAAAGAGGGATAACTCAACTTGGTATCTAACACTATTTCTGAACACTGTAATCACTTTAACACTTTTAATTTATGTTTGTTTGTGTTCCAAGTTTTAAATTAAGCTTCAAAAATGGGTAAAAAAATAGTTTTCTCATAATTCACAAGTTAAATCATTATGTTGGATGTTCTATTTTGCTTCCCTCTTTCTCTTCTTAAGTTTTTGATCATCTGACTACCCTGCTTTTCTATTTGGAAGATAATATGCACTCTTTTCTGAAAAATGGTAAGGGGGTGGGGGTAGTAAAAGCAACACAGTTCAAAATTTTGCGCGTTAAGGTGGGTTTTTTTTTAAATTGGTAAAGAGGGATAACTCTACTTGGTATCTAACACTATTTCTGAACACTGTAATCACTTTAACACTTTTAATTTATGTTTGTCTGTGTTCCAAGTTTCAAATTAAGCTTCAAAAATGGGTTAAAAAATGGTTTTTTAATAATTCACAAGTTAAATCATTATGTTGGATGTTCTATTTTGCTTCCCTCTTTCTCTTCTTTAAGTTTTTGATCATCTGACTACCCTGCTTTTTTATTTGAAAGATAATATGCACTCTTTTCTGAAAAATGGGTAGGGGGTGGGGGTAGTAAAAGCATCACAGTTCAAGATTTTGCGCGACAAGAGGTGTGTTTCTTTTTACTGTGATGAAGAGGGATAACTCAACTTGGTACCAAATACTATTTCTGAACACTGTAACCACTTTAGCACTTTCATTTTTTTTCTCTCTGTCTTCCAAGCTTTAAAATTCAGCTAATAAAATGAGTAAAAAAGTGGTTTTTTTCAGAATTCACCAGTTAAATCACTATGTTGGATGTTCTATTTTGCTTCCCTATTTCTGTTCTTCAGTTTTTGATCATCTGACTACCCTGCTTTTCTATTTGGTAGATAATATGCACTCTTTTCTGAAAAAATGGGTAGGGGGTGGGGGAAGTAAAAGTATCACAGTTCAAGATTTTGGCCGACAAGAGGTGTATTTCTTTTAACAGTGGTAAAGAGGGATAACTCAACTTGGTATCTAACACTATTTCTGAACACTGTAATCACTTTAACACTTTTAATTTATGTTTGTTTGTGTTCCAAGTTTTAAATTAAGCTTCAAAAATGGGTAAAAAAAAATAGTTTTCTCATAATTCACAAGTTAAATCATTATGTTGGATGTTCTATTTTGCTTCCCTCTTTCTTTTCTTAAGTTTTTGATCATCTGACTACCCTGCTTTTCTTTTTGGAAGATAATATGCACTCTTTTCTGACAAATGGGAAGGGGGTGGGGGTAGTAAAAGCATCACAGTTCAAAATTGTGCACGTTAAGAGGTGTATTTTGTTTTAATTGGTAAAGAGGGATAACTCAACTTGGTATCTAACACTATTTCTGAACACTGTTATCACTTTAACACTTTTGATTTATGTTTGTCTGTGTTCCAAGTTTCAAATTAAGCTTCAAAAATGGGTAAAAAAAATGTTTTTTTAATAATTCACAAGTTAAATCATTATGTTGGATGTTCTATTTTGCTTCCCTCTTTCTCTTCTTTAAGTTTTTGATCATCTGACTACCCTGCTTTTCTATTTGAAAGATAATATGCACTCTTTTCTGAAAAATGGGTATGGGGTGGGGGTAGTAAAAGCATCACAGTTCAAGATTTTGCGCGACAGGAGGTGTTTTTTTTATAACTGTGATGAAGAGGGATAACTCAACTTGGTATCAAACACTATTTCTGAACACTGTAACCACTTTAGCACTTTTAATTTTTTTTTTCTGTCTTCAGTTCCAAGCTTTAAATTAAGCTAATAAAATGAGTAAAAAAGTGGGTTTTTTTTAGAATTCACCAGTTAAATCACTATGTTGGATGTTCTATTTTGCTTCCCTATTTCTGTTCTGAATTTGTTTACCATCTGACTACCCTGCTTTTCTATTTGGTAGATAATAATTATGCACTCTTTTCTGAAAAAATGGGTAGGGGGTGGGGGAAGTAAAAGTATCACAATTCAAGATTTTGCGTGACAAGAGGTGTATTTCTTTTAACAGTGGTAAAGAGGGATAACTCAACTTGGTATCTAACACTATTTCTGAACACTGTAATCACTTTAACACTTTTAATATATGTTTGTCTGTGTTCCAAGTTTCAAATTAAGCTTCACAAATGGGTAAAAAAAATAGTTTTCTCATAATTCACAAGTTAAATCATTATGTTGGATGTTCTATTTTGCTTCCCTCTTTCTCTTCTTAAGTTTTTGATCATCTGACTACCCTGCTTTTCTATTTGGAAGATAATATGCACTCTTTTCTGACAAATGGGAAGGGGGTGGGGGTAGTAAAAGCATCACAGTTCAAAATTTTGCGCGTTAAGAGGTGTATTTTTTTTTAAATTGGTAAAGAGATATAACTCAACTTGGTATCTAACACTATTTCTGAACACTGTAATCACTTTAACACTTTTAATCAATGTTTGTTGGTGTTCCATGCTTCAAATTGAGCTTCAAAATGGATACAAAAGGATTTTTTTCCGAATTCACAAGTAAAATCACTACGTTTAATGTTCTATTTTGCTTCCCTATTTGTCTTCTTCAGTTTGTGATCATCTGATTGTTATTTTGTTTACATTTTCACAATACAATATTGCAACTTATTCAGTAGTGTTTGCGTGAAAAAATCTGATACCTATGCTTAAACTTCAGTCGTTATCTTAAAATTTTGCGCGTTAAGCCCTTTATATTTTGTATTTTCCTGATAAAGCAAACATTGAACTAACAGAAAAAGTAACTTTTAAAACTACCTAATCACTTTGAAATTGGGCCTCCAAAGTGTTCTCCAGCCTTAAGTTGTAAAGTTTTGATTATGCAGCATCAAAAGTATGACAGCTAGATTGTACACAAAGAGATCTTCAATTTGATATATCGTATGACATCTTTACCTGTAAAACCACTGAAGATTTGCTTGTTCGCGTTTCTTAAATTTCGTGTGATGACGTCAATATAGCCTAAAATTGCAATCAATATAAAACCCTTTTTATTGCATTTATTGGTTCAACTGTGATACATTTGTGGTTGCTGCAATCTGTTTTATAAAATACCCCAGCGAAAGACACACCTCTCTCTCTCTCTCTCTGTCTCTCTCTCTCTCTCAAACACACACACACACGAACACACACACACACACACACACACACACACACACATATATATACCCCAAGTTACACACGTACACACATACACACTCACTCACACGCACTCACTCACTCTCTCACACACACTTCATACACACAAAACACCTCCCCCCATACGCACATATAGACAGACGGACATACACACCTTTACAAACAAACACACACACATACACTTACGCACACGCACAAACACACACACACACCCACTCTCTCTCTCTCTCTTTCTCTCTTATGCAAACAGACACACACACACACACACACACACACACACACACACACACAAACACACACACACACACACATGTACATACGCACGCATGTACGCATGCACACACCCACAGACACACACACACACACATTGACTCACACAAATCTCATACACACAAACCACACTCATACACGGTTGGCCTAGTGGTAAGGCGTCCGCCCCGTGATCGGGAGGTCGTGGGTTAGAACCCAGGCCGGGTCATACCTAAGACTTTAAAATTGGCAATCTAGTGGCTGCTCCGCCTGGCGTCTGGCATTATGGGGTTAGTGCATGCTAGGACTGGTTGGTCCGGTGTCAGAATAATGCGACTGGGTGAGACATGAAGCCTGTGCTGCGACTTCTGCCTTGTGTGTGGCGCACGTTATATCTCAAAGCAGCACCGCCCTGATAATTATGGCCCGTCGTGGTCGGCTGGGCGTTAAGCAAACAAACAAACAAATACGCACATAGACAGACGGACACACACACCTTTACAAACAAACACATATACACACTCATACACACACAAACATACACACAAACTCATGCACACACACATAGACACACACACACTCTTTCTCCCTCTCTCTCAGTCTTTCTTACACACACACACACACACACACACACACACACACACACACACACACACACGCACACACACACACGCACACCCCAAGTTACACACGTACACACATACACACTCACTCACACGCACTCACTCACTCTCTCACACACACTTCATACACACAAAACACACCCCCATACGCACATATAGACAGACGGACATAAACACCTTTACAAACAAACACACATACACACACACATACACTTACGCACACGCACATACACACACCCACCCACTCTCTCTCTCTCTCTCTTTCTCTCTTATACAAACAGACACACACACACACACTGTACATACGCACGCACGCACACACACACACACACACCCACCCACACACACACCCACACACACCCACACACCCACACACACACCCACACACACACACCCACACACACACACATACCCACACACACACACACCCACACACATACACACACACACATCCACACACACACCCACACACACACCCACACATCCACACACACACCCACCCACACACACACCCACACACGCACACACACACACACACACACACACATTGACCCACACAAATCTCATACACACATAACACACACTTATACGCACATAGACCGGCACGGTTGGCCTAGTGGTAAGGCGTCCGCCCCGTGATCGTGAGGTCTTGGGTTCGAACCCCGGCCGGGTCATACCTAAGACTTTAGAATTTGCAATCTAGTGGCTGCTCCGCCTGGCGTCTGGCATTATGGGGTTAGTGCTAGGACTGGTTGGTCCGGTGTCAGAATAATGCGACTGGGTGAGACATGAAGCCTGTGCTGCGACTTCTGTCTTGTGTGTAGCGCACGTTATATGTCAAAGCAGCACCGTCCTGATATGGCCCTTCGTGGTCGGCTGGGCGTTAAGCAAACAAACAAACAAATACGCACATAGACAGTCGGACACACACACCTTTACAAACAAGCACATAATTATACACACTCATACATGTATACACAAACATACACACAAACTCATGCACACACACATTCACACACACACTCTCTCTCTCAAACACACACACACACACACCCACGCACACACACACACCCCAAGTCACACACACACATACACACACTCACTAACACGCACTCACTCACTCTCTCACAAAAAACTTCCCCCGTATGTCTACTCTAAAGTCCGAAAAGCAGAAATCATTCACTGTAAATTAAGATTAGAGATAAGCGATTTAAATGCAGATATGTTTAAAAGACATTTGACAAATGATGTTTCCTGCAGGTGTGGTTTTCATGTTGAAAATAGTGAACACTTTTTATTTGACTGTCCATTGTACACGAATGTTAGAGCAACCACTATTGATACTCTACCAGATAATAATAATATTACTGTTTTGTGTGCTGTGTACGGTAATAGTGACAAGTCCTTGGCTGAAAACACAGCGCTGTTTCATCAGATTCAGAAATTTATATTAGACAGCAAACGTTTTTGTTAATACCATATGTTTAGTCATGTTGTTATTAGAGCATTTAATTGATCTATAGTGGATGCAATCTCTCTCTCTCTCTCTCTCTCTCTCTCTCTCTCTCTCTCTCTCTCTCTCTCTCTCTCTCTCTCTCGCGGGAAGTACTGGGTCTGCATGACTTTATTGGAAGGCTGCAAGACGCAGCTTTCTCTGCCATTAGTGACACTGAAAAACGCATCAAGGCCAGTGTCCAGATGGACAACAGCCACCACGTAGACGAGCTCCGTGACGAAATCAGCCACCTGCAGTCACGCATCCAGTCCCTTGAGGCTGAAAACCAAAAACTTAAGAGTGGTGTAGGGGATCTCACTGCTCAGGTGAAACAACTTCGTCGAATGGAACGACCGCTATCCAAGCCCCCGCCCCCGCCCCCGCCCCCGCCCCCGCCCCCGCCCCCGCCCCCGCCCCCGCCCCCTTCCTCAAACACTCATGATGTGAACAGTTCTATGCGCATCATCAGGACCGCAAATGTGCAACGATCTGACCCAACTACTTCACAGTCACCGACAAAGTCCCCCCCTTCCCTCACACCAGTAGCTTTCAATGACGACCAGAGAGATGTGAACTCAGCCTCGTCGAACGTGTCAGCGCCACTCAACTGTGTCGTATCTCCCTCCTCTTCCTCAAACAATGCAGTTCCCCGGGGCTGTAGTGAAGCCCAGGACCCCGTTAAAGAGAACAGGAGACGTCATTCCCCCCCGGAGAAGCTTCGCGCTTTTGCTGTTGGTGCCAGCACAACGTTCCTTTTACTGGGCGACTCAACAGTGAAATCTATTGACTTAAGTAAGTCTCTACCGTCACCACGCGACTCCCCCCAAAAAATCTGCGTGTCGGGAATGACGGTACAGGACTTGAATGACTGGGCAAAACACATAGAACCTGTGCCTTCTGTTACACGTGCGACATTCCATGTCGGAGTTAACTCCTGCATGCAGACGTCAACAGAGGTTACAAGCGACCAATGGGCTGAGCTAGTCATGTCTCTACGTCACGCCTTTCCTCTAGCCAGTCTCCATGCGTCTTCTATTCTCCCTGCCAGAGGCCGCTCCCCCCTCAATGATTTGATTAGCCCATCCAACTCCAACTTGGCCGCCGTCTGTGAAAGATTGGGTGTTCAACTCGTCAACTCGACTCCGATCTTTCAGACAGCCAATGGGGCTCCTCGTCTGGCCCTGTACAGGGACAGGATTCACCCAAGCCCTAAGGGGACAGCCAGGTTGGCTGAAACCCTTTTCCCCTGTCAACATCGTCCTCCCAGGCAAACCACCTCCCGCAAACAGCACGCCCCGCCCCCCCAAATGGCCTCCAAGCAAGGTGGTTACGGTCAGCCCAGTAGCCTTGTGAACCCTCCAAATCATCACTACGACGCTGAGTACCCGCCCCTGCAGCAGCGTGATCAACAGTGGAACGCTCCCCCCTTCGTCTCATCTACACCTCGTCATCAGGACGTCACGCCGACCCTCCCGCCTGGACACTTCGTTCCGCACCATCCGCCGCCGCCACCTCCCGACTTCAGAGGAGCGCTACCCCCTGCTGTGGCTGCAGCCCCCTTCCCACCGCGTGGGTCCTACTTCGAGGAGGGAGACTATCGCCCTGTCCATGGCCCAATGACAGGTATGCAACATGGCGTTGGCGCCTATCAGGTGTCTGACCCCGCCCCACGTCACCTCCAACCTACGGCGTTCAACAATGTGCTTCCTGACTCCGCCCGTCCAATCGTCCCGCCGCCTGTACACCCAGCAGTAATGCAGGCCTATGTTAATTACCTTCAGGCCTTTCGCTTCCAGCAACCAATCGCCATGCCGTATTAATTTGTGGCTTGTCTTTTGGCAACTGTGTGCAGTGTAGAGGAGAAGCTGGCTTGGTCCAATTATATCTGTGTAATAGTAATTTGTGCTTTGTTTCGGAATTTGTGTCTTGAAGGTGTGTAGCGTAGGGTAGATGCTGGTTCGTGAAGTGTCTCTGTGTGCCGAGTAGAAGCCCAAAAGGGCCCTTTTCTGATAACACTCACGTAAGGTGTGATCTGGAAAAGAAATACTGCTGAGTTCTCTGATAAATTTTATTCTCTACTTTTGCTACCCGTGGTACCTGTTCTGCAAAAGTATTCTTGTGTGCTGGAATTACACTGAGTTTAAAAAAAAAATTAAACTCTCTGTTGCGGTTTCCATCACGGACAATTTAAGTACCTTGGTAGACACTGACATTTGCTTTTTCTTTTTCTTGTCCGGTTTTACTGTGACAAAAAGAAAATACTTTTCTCTGATCTGACCTACATTGTGACCTAATTATGCCGTTGGGTGATTCTACATCTGGCCTTCGTATAGGACACCTTAACGTGTATCAGTTGTTTAACAAAGTTCCAGATGTGTGCTTAATGTTAAACCGACCAAACAAGCCAATTCATTTGTTTGGACTTAGCGAAACTCGCCTTGATTCCAGGATCGACGACACCTCTATTGACATTACTAACTATACAATTTTAAGACGCGACAGCAACCAGTCTAGTCATACTGGACTTGTGCTTTACATCCATGACAGTATTGTGAAAATCACAAGAAGGAGAACTGATTTAGAGTCAGAGAATGTGGAGTGCATCTGGACTGAGATAAAACACTCTAAATCTCCTTCTGTGTTAGTGGGGTATATATATAAAAATCCAGCCTCTTCACTTGCATGGATTGACGATTTTGTGCGCATGATGGACAACGTTAATAACTGTAATTCTAACATTCTCCTCTTAGGTGATTTTAATTATGATTTAAATAAACCGCAACATGCATGGTCTTCTACTACATCGCTGTTTGGTCTTCAGCAATTAATCAAAGATCCAACAAGAGTAACCAGTACTAGTGCAACGTTAATTGATCATATTTACACAAACAATGTGTGTAATGTTTCTAAAGTGTTTGTATCCAATGAAAGTATAAGTGACCATAGCCCCATTTTTTGCACTTGGTCTTTTAAATTACCTAAACGTCCGCCTAAGGGCCATACAACAATTGAGTACAGATCCTTTAAAAATTTCAATGAGACGGATTTTTTGCGTGACATTGCTTCTGTGCCCTTTCATCTTATTTGCAATCATACTTGTCCAAATAGTGCCTTTTCTGCTTTGTATGAGGCATTTTTGCCAATTATTGATAAGCATGCACCGTTGCGCAAAAAGAGGGTTAAGCACCCCACACTTCCCCCGTGGTTAAATGAAGAGATTATAAACGCCATGGCTCTTCGCGATTTCTATAAAGAGAACAAATTAAAAGCTGATTACAAGAAACAAAGAAATAAGGTCTTAGACCTCGTGCGCCGGGCCAAAAAGCATTATTTTAATAAACTTGTTTCTGAGAAGAAAGATACCGCTTCCTTATGGAGAGCAATAAACGAAGTAACTGCAAAATCTAAAACCCGACAACATTCAACTTCGGTTGGTATTTCACCCAGTGCCTTTAATGATTATTTCTTATCTCTTCCTAGTAAGCTTTTGGAGTCTACCTATAGGGAAAATGACAAAAGCGAGTATGAATGCCCACAATTTCTTCAATTATTTTGCCAGGCTAATATGAAAGAAGTTGAACCTTTTAACATCCCATTCATTGCAGTCCACGAAGTCGGGCGACTAATAACTGACTTGAGTAATAAAAAGTCAATGGGACCCGATAACATACCCGCTTCCTTACTCAAGTTAGCGTTACCCTTTCTTGTTGAGCCAATTACGTATGCGTACAACTTATGTATTGACCGAAATGTGTTTCCAGAAATGTTTAAAACCGCAAAAGTAATTCCACTTCCCAAAACAAAAGACTTAACCGACATAAACAATTTTAGGCCAATTTCGCTATTGTCTGTTCTATCAAAACCATTAGAAAAACATGTACAAAAGTGCTTGCTTCTGCACATGGAAAGCCGTGGTCTTTTCGCTCCATCTCAATCAGGATTTCGCCCTAAACATTCGTGTCACACAGCTCTCGTTAAACTATGCGATACATGGCTCTCTGCCATTAACCATTCGGAAACAGTCGGCGCCGTCTTCCTCGATTTTAAGAAAGCGTTTGATATTGTTGATCACACAATTCTGTTAAAGAAATTATCTTGTTATTTAGGCGACGCATCCTACTTACCTTTTTTTCGTTCTTATTTAGCGAACAGAACGCAGTTTGTCTCCCTTAGTGGTAATCGTTCTTCGATAGGACGGCTCATGCACGGCGTCCCACAAGGATCAGTTTTGGGCCCACTTTTATTTTGCATTTACATTAACGATCTACCACTCTATATATCAGACAAGACGGTTATTAATGACCTTTTCGCAGACGACTCGTCTCTTTACACGTCCGGTAAAAGTTTACAATCTATTGAAACCTCTCTTCAAACGAGTTTGAACAACATATTTGATTGGTGTAAACAAAACTCAATGATTATACACCCAGGTAAAACTAAATGCATGGTGATCACAACACGACAGAAACACCAACTCGCTCCTCTGAATCTTCATCTCAGTTTAAATGAGTCACCCATTGAGCAAGTAACCAGCCATCGTGTTCTCGGGGTCACCATAGACGCTGAATTAAAGTGGCAGTCCCACCTCAACCGTGTTACCAAAACCTTATCTAAAAACTTGTTCCTTCTCTCCAAATTAAAGCATTACGCTGATACCTCAGCACTCAAGTTGTTTTATTATGGTCATATTTTACCTCATCTGAATTATGCATCTACACTTTGGGATGGTTGTGGCGATGTTCACTTTAAAAAAGTCAATTCTCTTCACCGTCGCGCAGCTAAACTTATCATGCCGGGTCCACAAACATCAACAGATCAAAAGCTTAGCAGCCTTAATTTTCTATCACTTAAAGATCAGTTATTATTTAATAAGGCTCTTTTAATGTTTAAGGTACAAATAAACGAGACCCCACAGTACATGCGATCATTATTTCAGAAAGCAACAGACAGATATGGCTCAAACAAATTAATTTCCCCGCTACCCCGTATTGATTTATATAAAACCAGTTTAGCGTTTTCAGGCTCAACAATTTGGAATTCGCTACCATGTGAGATAAAGGGGTCAAGCACGATTAAACACTTCAAATCGCAGCTTCGCAAATATCTGTTGTCACGAACAGTTACATTCTGAAGCTGTTTCTAGCAAGAATGCATTGCCGCTATTACTAACCTCTATATATTTTGTTGATTATGATAATGATGTCGACGATGATGATGATGATGATGTTGATGAAGTTGTTGTTGTGTGTGTGTGTCCGTGTGCGTGTGTGTGTGAGTGTGTGTGTGTGTGTGTGTTTGTGTGTGTGTGTGTGTGTGTGTGAGTGTGTGTGTTGTATTGAGTGCGAACGTGATTGCAGGCATGCGGCGCGCGTGTGTGTGCGAGTCGAATTTTCTTTTCCTTTGTATTATCTTGACATACATGTACATTTCAATGTTCTATTATGCATTATGTAGTCGTATAGGTAATGTTGTAGTTAGTAATACTGTATGACTGCGATTGACAATTGTCCTTTTATTGTCTTTATCTTTATGTCTTAGTTTAGCAGGGACAGATTGTAAGACTAGGCGTGAGCCTAAAATCTCCATCCTTGAGTAATAAAGTTCGTTCGTTCGTTCGTTCGTTCGTTCTCTCTCTCTCTCTCTCTCTCTCTCTCTCTCTCTCTCTCTCTCTCTCTCTCTCTCTCTCTCTCTCTCTCCCTCTCCCTCTCTCTCTCTCTCTCTCTCTCTCTCTCTCTCTCTCTCTCTCTCTCTGATTGTCCTCTGTGTCTCTATGTGTGTGTCTCTATGTGTGTGCGTGTGTGTGTGTGTGTGTGTGTGTGTGTGTGTGTGTGTGTGTGTGTGTGTGTGTGTGTGTGTGTGTTGTGTGTGTGTGAGATTTCCGTACCACTGTTGCTATAGTTATCATTATATCATGCATTTACAATATTGTCCGCCACATTACTCGTTTGTTTCTAAGAGCACATTTATAAGTTTATCTTGTTGTGCTCCCTTTATTACAACTTTCAATTACGGCTTTGTATTTATGCAACTGAATAAAAAAACCCTGTTTAAACCAATACGATCAATCGGACCTATTATCAAGTTAGTGTATCAACTTTTGAACGAACTGCGCCCAGTAGTTTCCCAGCAATAAGCTGTTAAGTCGAGACAGACAGACAGACAGACAGACAGATACACACACACACACACACAATTAAAGTCTGTTGCACCCTAGTACTGCGTACTCGGGGAAAATATGCTCTAGATTTATCTGTGTCGGGTTGATGAGAGCATTATTTGAAGCACACCAGGAAACTAAAGAAGCTTATCAAAAACAGAGTGAACATAAGTGAAATTATCAACTTCCACGAAAAGAAAACTTTTTGTTGCATTTTTTTTTAAATCTCGACGGCTAGTTATAGGTTATTTCCAGCAAGCTTCTTAATGACTTAATGAAAATAGCCTTTAGCTTTTATTTTCTTCGATTTGTTGAAGGTGGTCCATATTAGGGGACTCGCACATACTTTGAGATTTTGCTATTATTTTTTGTTTGCAGTAGAAACTCGGGGTCAACACTTGTCACGATCGGGTGACAGAGACCAAGAAAGCGTTACTCAGTGGAGTGCCTGTTCTTGGTCGGTTATGATAGAAAGCGCCTGTGCGTGATATTGGACACAGCAGAGTTTGCTGACAGTGCTCAACGAGCACGGATGTTTTGAAACGCACGAGCTTCACAGTGCGGGTTTCTGCTATCATAGGGCTGACGGTTTTTCGCTGACAGCGCACACGGGATTTTCAGGGATTGAGTTTCTCGTGTCTTTTTTCTGCTTGGGGAGGCAAAATTGTGTATAGCTGGACTGGTTTTGTGACAAGGTCAGTCACGTGTTTTTTGGCTAGGTTGTCTGACAGAGACACGAGTACGGGGCACTTGACACCCAGCGGCAGAAGGGGAAGGATCTAATACAGTTTCTAGAGTATGATGGTTTTTCACCGAATATTATATTCGGCACTCTAGGGGAACTTCCACTGCCACATGTTTTGCTGAGGACAAGTCGTCAATTTTCCTTCGTCGGCGATGGCTTTCGCATAAGGATTCGACAAGGGGTTCTGGACGGTTTTGGTCACTGTTGACGAACAGAGACTGTTCCAGGGAGGAGGCGGACTTTGCTTCCATTGAGAGTACAATCATAGGCTTTTGAGGTAATAAATCATTATTTAACGCTGTTGATGAGTCTGTGTTGTGGAATGAAATACTCTCTGTTGTTCTTTCCAGGTTAGCGCATAATTTACTCTCTGTGACGCTAAAATACTAATCTGTATATGGTTTTTGCAGATAGGGAGAGAAGGACGGAAAATGGCTGTTTTGTTGTTGTAAAAAGTCCGTTTTGTGCAGGCCCACGTGCTCGATGAGATATTTAAAGATGACATGTTTTAAGGTGGTGGGTGAGGGGTAGCTGACATGTTTAGTGCACCGATGCTTTCTGTTTGCAGCCTTCGTTCGTTCGTTCGATCCGATTCGTTCGTTTCGTTCGCCTCGCTTCGTTTCGTTCCTGTAACATCTGCACGGCTGACTCTGGCGGGAACTGTTGAAGCTACGCTAACCAGGAGACCGGCTAACCAGCGGACCGGCTAACCAGCGAACCGGCTAACCAGCGGACCGGCTAACCAGCGAACCGACTAACCAGCATACCGGCTAAGCAGCAGCAGCAGAGATAAAGCTAAGTGCACCATGTCGTACGCACCCCGTTGACCACCGTTGTCTTTTCGTATCTATGATTTCATGGGAGTAGTGACAACGTGGGGTGTGTGACCCCTGCATGAACTAGAGCTTTTGAACAGAACATTCTCATTTTGACTGTATTTACACGGGTTCAGCGTGTTACTATAATTTTCTACATACTACTGGCATTTTGTCAGTGAACACTGGTTTTTTACGTGTTGAGAACGTAAAAGGAACATATTTTGAGTGAAGGCTCGAGGGAGGTGGAGAGTTTATACATAAACAGGCGTCTGAAACTTATACTTTTGTTGACTCTATTTAATTGTATGACTGCGAGAGTGGATCGTGGTGTGGTTAGTTAATTAGTAGTAATTAACCGGTTCATAATCACCTTAAGTGATATATTGAAACGTGACACATGGGGGCCAAGCCGGGATTTACTCAGTTAATTTCCAACTGATAAAGACCCACCAATTAAGGATAACTAAGAGCAGATAATCTCGTCAGTGCTCGACTTATTTTCTGCTTGGTGCTACCCTTTTTTGTATAGTTTTGATCATATACCACACCTTAAGCGATTCACATCTTGCAGGAAATGTAAATTGTAATTTGTGAGTTATTGTATGCGCTAACTGTGATTACTACCCTTTCCTTTGTTTGTGAATCTTTGTTGTTGTACGTTCAGAGTTTTCCGTTGCAGAGAGCTGAGCGGGGTTAGCGGATTTGTTATTCGTTTTACTCAGTTTTCTCTACATTGTTGTTTCGCATTCTGTAACAGGTTACATTTCTACCGTCTTGTTTTACTTGGATTTTTCTCCATATTTTGACTTTGTTGGAATTTTGGGGGGGAAGGGTCCGAGGACTTCTGTCCTAACCATAGGCTGTGGGAAACACTCTGTTTCACCGCAAAAAGCAGCCGATAAAGTAGGCCACGGCTGTGGGAAACACTTTGTTTCACCGCAAAAAGCAGCCATAAAGTAGGCTACGCGATTTGTTCTACACCGTTTGGATTTTTCTTCTGCATTTTCCGGTTGCTGGATTTTTGTATCCACCGCTTTCATCACCGCGTGTTCTAGCTATAGCTGCGTTAGACTTACTTTTGTAATAAAGCTTTGCTAAACTAACCATGGCTACAGGGGGATCTCCTACGAAGAGGTTAACTTTTGAGACTCCTGGTAGCGAGGAACAGACAGAGCGTGACGCACGCGTTAGAGCGCGTAGTTTGCTTAAGCGCAAGGAGTTAGAACGTAAGGAAGACATAGAGCGACAGACGAGGAAAGAAGAGCTTGACAGACAAGAACGACAGGCCGAACGTGAGAGACAGGAACGACAAGACGAACGTGACCGACAGGATAAGAAAGACGAGCTTGACAGACAAGAACGACAGGCCGAACGAGACAGACAAGAAAAGAAAGAGAAAGATGAACGTGACAGACAAGAACGGAAAGAGAAAGAACAGGCTGAACTTGAGAGACAGGAACGACAGGCCGAACGTGACAGACAGGACAAACAGGCGGATCGCGATCACCAGCTAGAACTAGCTAGGCTACAGGCAGAGAAGGGTACGCTTACTCAGGCTAGCGCGCCGACATTTGTTGCCGACCGTACGAGACTGCCGACGTTCGACGATGACAAGGACGAGCTCGACGACTTTTTACGCCGGTTTGAGCGCATTGCATCCGACCAGAAGTGGGAAGAGGCCACGTGGGCTAGCCGCCTTAGCACCTGCTTGAAAGGACGCGCATTGCAGCTCTACAACGCTTTGGAGGACGACGAGGCGAGAAACTATCAGGCACTAAAGAAGGCGTTACTCCAGCGCTTCAACCTGACTGCGGAAGCCTACAGACGACGTCTGCGTAACAGCAAGAGACTGAGCGGCGAGCTGAGTCATCAGTTTGTGGCACGCCTTAACCTCTACCTGCGGCGCTGGGTGGAGATGGCCGAAAAGGACTGGACCGTCAACGACCTTGCCGACCTCATAGTCATGGAACAACTGATGTCCAGCCTGCGACCTGAGGTGGTGACCTTCGTGCAGGAGCACCAGCCAAAGACTACTCAGGAGGCAGCCGACTGGATCAGAGTACACGAGGACGCCCAGGCGATCTCTGGCAAATCTTCAGGCTCACGGCCGGGAAAATCGGGAAAATTCGGGTTCTTCAGGACCCAAGGACGGGAAGGACGATCAGGGACACAAGGGATCGAGTTCCAGATCTGACATCCAGTGTTACTACTGCAACAAGCGGGGCCACGTGAAGAAGGACTGCCACAGGAGACAGGCTGACCAGAAGGGCGTTCACTTTGTTGGCAGTGAGGAGTTAAGGGACGTCACGAGCTCATGCACCATTCCACAACTCTGCGTTCCGTGCTCCAGGAAACATTTCCAGCCCCACTGCAACGTCTACGTTAACGGAGTGAAGGGCGAAGGTCTGCGGGACACAGGGGCAGACATGATAGTGGTTCGGGCGAGTCTAGTTCCAGCTATGGCCTACACAGGAGACAGCATCAGGGTGAGAATGGCCGAGGCATCTCACGCTTACGACTTGAACACGGCAGTGATCAAGGTCGTAACACCGTTGTTCACGGGGACCATTGTGGCCGTCGTCATGGACGATCCTCCATGCGACCTGCTCATTGGAAACCGGGTTCAGTTTGTGGACGGCGTCACCAGGGAGGTTCCCGTTTATCGGTCTCCCGACGTCATTTCAGTGCTCACGCGGGCACAGGGGAGCGAGAGGACAAACCTCTCAAACCCCTACCTGCTGCACGAGCTGCCCTGGGGAACGTGACCCCCGCGCTTCTCGCGAAGGCTCAGGATTCTGACCCGACCTTAGCTACTCCTCGGGAGCACGCGAAGTCGGGGAAGGTGAAGCTGAGCGGGAAGCATGGGAGGTCAAGGTTCCTCAGGGACAAGAAGTTGCTCTACCGTGAGTTCAGCAACCAAGAAGGTACATTCAAACAGGTTGTCGTGCCTCGCGAGTTTCGCGAGGGTGTCATGGCAACGGCACACGACTCGATTCTGGGAGGTCATCTTGGTACCAAGAAGACCACGGATCGTGTCTGGCGCCACTTTTACTGGCCAGGCATCTGCACGGATGTCCGACGTTTCTGTGCGTCCTGCGATAAGTGCCAGAAGGTGGTTGCCAAAGGAAGGGTGAGGAAGGTCCCCTTGGAGAAGATGCCGCTCATCGACGAACCCTTTCGTCGGGTGGCAGTGGACATCATCGGGCCCATCTTGCCTGCGTCTGAGGACGGAAACAGATACATTTTGACCATGGTGGACTACGCTACTCGATACCCAGAGGCGATCCCTCTGAAATCGATTGAAGCCACGCGAGTAGCTGAGGCTCTGGTTACTATGTGGTCCCGGCTGGGAATTCCATCAGAGGTACTCACCGACAGAGGCACGCAGTTCACGGGAGGAGTGATGGCGGAGGCAGCACGACTGCTATCACTGGAGCAGGTTGGCGTGGTACAGGCGTGCTTTCCCGTGCATCATGATCCTGTAGTCGTTCTGGCCCACCCTCGCTGTCAAACACAACAAGCTACAACTGCAGTGGCAAGGACCTTTTGAGGTGACAGCGAGGGTGGGCCAGAACGACTACAGGATCATGATGCACGGGAAAGCACGCCTGTACCACGCCAACCTGCTGCGCGCCTACATAGAGAGGACAGCCTACGGGGAGAAGAACAAAGACCAGAAGAACAAAGACAAGAAGACAGAGAAGGTTGCAGTTATCAGGGGTGAAACGAGGGGTTGCTCGTTCTTGAGGACGACCTTTCTGTCTGGAGACGGACCATCAACCTCTGCAATATCTTCAGGTTGCAAGGTTGGCAAACGCCAGACTTATGCGCTGGGCGTTGATTCTCCAACCGTACCAATTCACGGTACGCGTCATTCCGGGCGCCAACAATGTTGGAGCTGACTTTCTCTCTCGGGCTGGAGAGGAGAACATGACTGTGAGCGAAACCGAGGTTTCGTCTTGAAGAGGGGAGGTGTGTCACGGTCGGGTGACAGAGACCAAGAAAGCGTTACTCAGTGGAGTGCCTGTTCTTGGTCGGTTATGATAGAAAGCGCCTGTGCGTGATATTGGACACAGCAGAGTTTGCTGACAGTGCTCTACGAGCACGGATGTTTTGAAACGCACGAGCTTCACAGTGCGGGTTTCTGCTATCATAGGGCTGACGGTTTTTCGCTGACAGCGCACACGGGATTTTCAGGGATTGAGTTTCTCGTGTCTTTTTTCTGCTTGGGGAGGCAAAATTGTGTATAGCTGGACTGGTTTGGTGACAAGGTCAGTCACGTGTTTTTTGGCTAGGTTGTCTGACAGAGACACGAGTACGGGGCACTTGACACCCAGCGGCAGAAGGGGAAGGATCTAATACAGTTTCTAGAGTATGATGGTTTTTCACCGAATATTATATTCGGCACTCTAGGGGAACTTCCACTGCCACATGTTTTGCTGAGGACAAGTCGTCAACACTTCCTTCGTCGGCGATGGCTTTCGCATAAGGATTCGACAAGGGGTTCTGGACGTTTTTGGTCACTGTTGACGAACAGAGACTGTTCCAGGGAGGAGGCGGACTTTGCTTCCATTGAGAGTACAATCATAGGCTTTTGAGGTAATAAATCATTATTTAACGCTGTTGATGAGTCTGTGTTGTGGAATGAAATACTCTCTGTTGTTCTTTCCAGGTTAGCGCATAATTTACTCTCTGTGACGCTAAAATACTAATCTGTATATGGTTTTTGCAGATAGGGAGAGAAGGACGGAAAATGGCTGTTTTGTTGTTGTAAAAAGTCCGTTTTGTGCAGGCCCACGTGCTCGATGAGATATTTAAAGATGACATGTTTTAAGGTGGTGGGTGAGGGGTAGCTGACATGTTTAGTGCACCGATGCTTTCTGTTTGCAGCCTTCGTTCGTTCGTTCGATCCGATTCGTTCGTTTCGTTCGCCTCGCTTCGTTTCGTTCCTGTAACATCTGCACGGCTGACTCTGGCGGGAACTGTTGAAGCTACGCTAACCAGGAGACCGGCTAACCAGCGGACCGGCTAACCAGCGAACCGGCTAACCAGCGGACCGGCTAACCAGCGAACCGACTAACCAGCATACCGGCTAAGCAGCAGCAGCAGAGATAAAGCTAAGTGCACCATGTCGTACGCACCCCGTTGACCACCGTTGTCTTTTCGTATCTATGATTTCATGGGAGTAGTGACAACGTGGGGTGTGTGACCCCTGCATGAACTAGAGCTTTTGAACAGAACATTCTCATTTTGACTGTATTTACACGGGTTCAGCGTGTTACTATAATTTTCTACATACTACTGGCATTTTGTCAGTGAACACTGGTTTTTTACGTGTTGAGAACGTAAAAGGAACATATTTTGAGTGAAGGCTCGAGGGAGGTGGAGAGTTTATACATAAACAGGCGTCTGAAACTTATACTTGTGTTGACTCTATTTAATTGTATGACTGCGAGAGTGGATCGTGGTGTGGTTAGTTAATTAGTAGTAATTAACCGGTTCATAATCACCTTAAGTGATATATTGAAACGTGACAACACTGCTAAAATGTAACAAATACGGGTTTAGCTGTCATATATAGCAATTTTTGTGTGATAAAAGCTTTGGCTGTGGACAGAAACGAGTCTGTTTTAGGCAGCACATTTAGAGTGAACGCTGCCAAAAATGAACAAGTCGCGTAAGGCGAAAATACAACATTTAGTCAAGTAGCTGTCGAACTCACAGAATGAAACTGAACGCAATGTCATTTTTCAGCAAGACCGTATACTCGTAGCATCGTCAGTCCACCGCTCATGGCAAAGGCAGTGAAATTGACAAGAAGAGCGGGGTAGTAGTTGCGCTAAGAAGGATAGCACGCTTTTCTGTACCTCTCTTTGTTTTAACTTTCTGAGCGTGTTTTTAATCCAAACATATCATATCAATATGTTTTTGGAATCAGGAACCGACAAGGAATAAGATGAAAGTGTTTTTAAATTGATTTCGACAATTTAATTTTGATAATCATTTGTATATATTTAATTTTCAGAGCTTGTTTTTAATCCAAATATAACATATTTATATGTTTTTGGAATCAGAAAATGATGGAGAATAAGATGAACGTAAATTTGGATCGTTTTATAAAAAATTGTTTTTTTTACAATTTTCAGATTTTTAATGACCAAAGTCATTAATT
>NW_027125930.1:110000-112500 GCF_037325665.1 Littorina saxatilis | reverse complement strand
TGGTTCTTCTATTGCTCTTTCTCCTGCTGTCCGCAACCTAGGTGTCACTCTTGACCAGTCCCTGTCCTTCCATCAGCATGTTGCCAATGTCTGTCGCACTTGCTTCTTTGAAATCCGCCGCATCTCCTCCATCCGTCATCTCCTCACCGAGGATGCCACTAAAACTCTGCTCTGCGCCTTTGTCCTATCCCGACTCGATTATTGCAATTCCATTCTATCTGGCTCTCCCAACTACATCATCGAAAAGCTTCAGCGTGTTCAGAATCATGCCGCCCGCCTCATCTTTCGTTCTTCCAAGCATGACCACATCACCCCTCTTCTTCAAACCCTACACTGGCTGCCTGTTCAACAGAGGATTCAGTTCAAGATCTCCACACTCTGCTTCAGAAACTTTGATCTATCGTCCCCTAGCTATCTTTCTGACCTTCTTGATGTCTACTCCCCCTCTCGCTCCCTAAGATCCTCCGCAGACACCCGCCTTTTTAGGATACCATCAGCACGCACCAAAACATATGGCCAGCGCACCTTCTCCTACCAGGCCCCATCCATCTGGAACCAACTCCCGCATTCACTCAGGCACTCCACATCTATGCAATCATTCAAAACCTCACTCAAAACACACCTCTTCCCTCACTAGTCCGTTAATGACCACACATCACCCTCTCCTGCTGGTCCTTGATCTGTCTCTTTCCTTCTTCTTCTTCTTCCCTTTCCAGCTCTATTCTCTCAACTAACTTTATGTATCCAATACTTTATTTATTTATTTACGACTGTTTTTCCGTCTAGAATGCATGTGCCTGTAGTTGGTATGAGTGAGTGCGTCGCGTTCTCGCTGTGCGCCTGTCTGCGAGTGTATGAGTCCTTGTCGATTTGTGTTTCGTATAATGTTCACTATGTATTTTATATTTTGTAAGCGCCTAGGGCTATATTTAGATTAGGCGCACAAATGTTCATAATAATAATAATAATAATAAAGAAACTAACTTCAGACCACAAACTTCACTGAAGTGTAAACAAGTCGCGTAAGGCGAAAATACAATATTTAGTCAAGTAGCTGTCGAACTCACAGAATGAAACTGAACGCAATGCCATTTTTCAGCAAGACCCTATACTCGTAGCATCGTCAGTCCACCGCTCATGGCAAAGGCAGTGAAATTGACAAGAAGAGCGGGGTAGTAGTTGCGCTAAGAAGGATAGCACGCTTTTCTGTACCTCTCTTTGTTTTAACTTTCTGAGCGTGTTTTTAATCCAAACATATCATATCTATATGTTTTTGGAATCAGGAACCGACAAGGAATAAGATGAAAGTGTGTTTAAATTGATTTGGACAATTTAATTTTGAAAATAATTTTTATATATTTAATTTTCAGAGCTTGTTTTTAATCCGAATATAACATATTTATATGTTTTTAGAATCAGCAAATGATGGAGAATAAGATAAACGTAAATTTGGATCGTTTTATAAATTTTTATTTTTTTTTACAATTTTCAGATTTTTAATGACCAAACTCATTAATTAATTTTTAAGCCACCAAGCTGAAATGCAATACCGAAGTCCGGGCTTTGTCGAAGATTACTTGACCAAAATTTCAACCAAATTGGTTGAAAAATGAGGGCGTGACAGTGCCGCCTCAACTTTCACGAAAAGCCGGATATGACGTCATCAAAGACATTTATCAAAAAAATGAAAAAAACGTATGGGGATTTCATACCCAGGAACTCTCATGTCAAATTTCATAAAGATCGGTCCAGTAGTTTAGTCTGAATCGCTCTACACACACACACAGACACACACACACACACACGCACACACGCACACACGCACACACACACGCACATACACCACGACCCTCGTTTCGATTCCCCCTCGATGTTAAAATATTTAGTCAAAACTTGACTAAATATAAAACAAGTCGCGTAAGGCGAAAATACAATATTTAGTCAAGTAGCTGTCGAACTCACAGAATGAAACTGAACGCAACGCAACGCAGCAAGACCGTATACTCGTAGCATCGTCACTCCACCGCCCGTGGCAAAGGCAGTGCACGTGGAATTGACAAGAAGAGCGGGGTATTCGTTGCGCTGAGAAGGATAGCACGCTTTTCTGTACCTCTCTTCGTTTTAACTTTCTGAGCGTGTTTTTAATCCAAACATATCATATCTATATATTTTTGGAATCAGGAACCGACAAGGAATAAGATGAAAGTGTTTTTAAATTGATTTCGAAAAAAAAAATTGATAATAATTTTTATATATTTAATTTTCAGAGCTTGTTTTTAATCCGAATATAACATATTTATATGTTTTTGGAATCAGCAAATGATGGAGAATAAGATAAACGTAAATTTGGATCGTTTTATAAATTTTTATTTTTTTTTACAATTTTCCGATTTTTAATGACCAAAGTCATTAATTAATTTTTAAGCCACCAAGCTGAAATGCAATACCGAACCCCGGGCTTCGTCGAAGAGTACTTGACCAAAATTTCAACCAATTTGGT